>NW_025919724.1:0-101065 GCF_907164915.1 Impatiens glandulifera | reverse complement strand
CCTGTTGGCTCCCGTACTAGGAATCGCATCGAGCTAGAACTCGGTAGCGAGCCTGTTGTCGGCCTTACGAGGGGCGATAGCGGTCACAACTGGATGAATGACAGGCAGGAGTTCCCTATTGATGGAAAAAAAGATTCCCTGGCTTAATGCTCCATCACCTAGTTCGACTATACTCTTCTCATTGCCCGCCCCATTCTACTGAAATGCGCACCTAGTTCTCATGCTCCCCCTATAGTTCGTTCTTTCCTATTTTTAGCTCCGTGTCTACGACACCCAGATTTCGCCAACCTTGTCAGCGGATGTTGGGAGAATTCCTGCGACGTTATCGGTGCCCGGATGATTGATCTTGGTTCTAGTACCCGGATGATTATTATGCCTTGTGTGGTTTGTCTAAATGTAATCGGAGTGCTTGCCATTACTGTGGCGACGTTATCGGTGCCCGGATGATTGATCTTGCTTGCCATTAATTCTTCGCGTCTGTGTAACAATAGGAAATTGGATTCGATACTATACCCGGATGATTGATCTTCTCTTCCCTACTAAGAAGAAGTGAAGTAATATCGGTGCGAAAGGCGGTCTGGTGCCGCTTCTTCTGTCTTCCTCCTTATCAGAAGTTCAGTAAGAGTAAGATCGGTGCCTTACTTCTTTGTTCTTACTCGCATCCATCAATAAGATAAGGGTGAAGCCCGCCGGACTCACTTCACCGTGACGGAAACCCTACGGGAAGCTCTCCTTTACGAACGAAGGACCAGAGGAAGGGATTGATTCTTCTGAGATCACTCGACCGATCTCATCCACTTGAACATTTTTATTTGTGGAAAAGGTGGGAAGTCTATTCTATGGTTTTAGTTTTGAGTTCGGGATATAATTCAATGATTCCAAAATAAGTGTGTAAAAGTCAAGGTTTTATGCCGCTTGTAAGTCTGTTTTGAATGGCGCATCCATGAATCGATTGAATCCCTATCCTACTCAAGCCAACTCCGTCCCGTACGTGCCTTCCCGTTCCTTCTTACTTCTGTCCCACTCGAGCTAACTGCATCGGAAGAGGGGATCATAAGGTAAAATCTTGCTACTCCACCTTGCCTTAAAGCAAAGGGTCATACTGTTCTCACTCCATTGCCATTTCTTCGGTCTCTTCCTCAGAGTTAAGCTAGCCACTCTCAATTAGTGAAGTGGGCAACTTGCTTCGGCTGCTTCCATTGATGGAGGCCCGGCCGGATAAAAGGCAAGCGAATACTAATCCCCTTGGGGGGCTGGGCAGCCACCATATACACCTCCTCACACTCTTATCGATCCGGCCGACAGATGCCAGTTCCGCTAAATCACCCTACCTTTCTAACTCGTCGTCTTAAGAACTCCGCCTTTTCCGTGGGCATTTGTACACCAGTGGTTTAGTCTCAAAATCCTTTTCTTCTCGGTCTCTGCCCCTTTTTAAAGGGCAAGATGTCAAATTGCGGAAAGATGTCCGATTGCGATACACAATACAAGTCATTAGCGATAGTCGACTACGTAGGCGCTTAGAGAGGGGAAGAGGTCCCAGAATCAGAGGTAGTAGCAGCAGCAGTAACACTGTACATCAACAGGTTCTATCCCGATCTGCTTTCGGTTAAGTAATCTTTCACTATTCATTAGATTTCGTTTGTCAACCGCTCATGCTTTCACGCTTTGTATCGGAACTCCGAATTGGATTTGAACCAAGCTACTTACTTCTCAGAAAAGAAAATGAAAGACCTAAATTATTGATTTTATGGAAGGAAGCAGGATTTCATGAATTCGAAGATTCCCTACATAACTTCACAGTGTATTAGACAGGATCAACGGCGTAGAAGCAATATTCTATGAGAGCAGAGTATCTTTAGGAAAAATACTAGCAAAAAGAAATCGATTCTGAAGATGTGACAGCTTTAAAAGGTCTCCCTATAATAAAGGAGTGTAATGGAGAATAGCTGATTAGGAGTCCTTTCCCATAAAGTAAAGGATAGTCCTACACCATCAATAGGAAATTCTTCCACTTAAGGGAGTGAGACAAAGAGAGCTTCTCTATAGATCCTAGCTAAGAGCAGCTTATACGCTTATAGCTCCTAATAGAAAGGTCGTCTTCTTACTTTTTTCATAAAAAAGGACTTTCACTTGCCAGAGCTAGAGGTATTGTCTTGCTTACTCATACTAGAGTTACTTTTCCGGTCACCGAGGGACCGAGACGGGCTTTAGAATCTTATATTGAAAGCACTCCTTTCTTAACTCAGACCTCAGAATAAAATAAGAGACTCGTTATCAAAGACCAAATGCAAAGGTCCTGCATTCGCCTTACATAAGAGAGATAAGAAAGGGAACTCAATTACTTAAATTAAAGATATAAAATTAACCCTTTATAAATTACGTCTATGTAGGGTCTTTATAAAAGAACTCGGATACCCCGAGGCCAAGATTCCAACTAACTGATCGAAGGTTTTACCCGAGGTACATTTTATCTCTCTAGTTAAATGGAAAGATAAGAGAAAGCGCTTTTTAAGTATGCTCCACCCAGCCCAGTCTTCTTTCTTTTACGAAATTAATTACAGATTGGCGCTTGATTTGCTACTGGGCTTCCATCTTCCTATCGGAATGGTATTCTGGCTTGCTTGCTATAGTTAAACAGAGATCAAACATAAAGAGAGACCTTAGCTTTTATTGATGCAAACCCATTCCAGTAGCTTTCTTAAGTCAATGGAAAGATCCTTTTTTACGGACAGACTAGAGCTGAGCCTAAGGGATTTTCTTTCATTTGTTATGTCTTACAAAGAATAGAAAATTCCACCAGCGGCAGAGACACTACGAGTAAGAATGGCATAACCTTCTCCGCTAACGGCATTCTGGTCTTTCAAGATGAACTCCTAGTTAACACACTACGCTTTGAAACTCCGTACCTCTGCTGCTCTAAGTGGTCTTTCCCTTGCTGCCTTATAAAAGAGAATAGAATGGCATTCTTAGCCGATGTAGTTGCTTGTCACACGCCTTTCACCTGGGCGGTAGAATGAAACGAGAACACCGTGGCCGAGTCAAGCTATGACACGTACCCGCTTTCTTTGTAAGAGTTTTAATAGAAGATAGGCTTGATTCCCCGCGGCATACTATGTTATTCTTTCTTATTGACTGTTGAAAGATATAAAAGAAAGAATAACATAGAGTAGAGAGTATTGGCACATCAAACACCTAAACCTCATATCAGCGGGGCGCTAGCGAAGAGGCAGTTGATGTCAATCTCGCGAGGACAGCCCCAAGATGACTCATGAGGCAATCTTAAGACGAGAAAAAAACAGCGCTTACCTCTATTCTGGCTGAATACAGAGATGTTTTTGCATGGTCTTATGCTACCGGTCCCGATTCATCCTTGGTAGAGTAGCACTGCTTGGTTGTACGGTCCGATGAAAGGACGGTGTTGCAGGACTCTCATCCTTATCCGTCGGTCGGAACGAACCTTATCAATCCAGTTTTTCTTCACTAATAGGAAGATTACATCCTGCTTTCGGCAAGGGTAAAGTATTAAGTCTTATGGTCTTTTAGGATTAGAGTGAACCTTCTCGCTATACGCTCTTGGTCTTGCCTAGGTAAAGAAAAAGAGTCGAAAGGTCGCGGGAATATATTAATCCATCAAGAGGCTTTGACCACAATTCCTTGATCTCATAGCTGCTTCTGACTTTCTTCTTCGAAGGACTTACTGATGGGGGCAGTCTCTATTCGTAAGAATGGAATCTGTATGCTTTTCTTTTTATCTGCTATCGATAGCTTTGAAGAAAGGAATGAAGAAGAACTAGGTTCAGAGAAGAAGGCTCTTCCTCAGCAGGGACGATTCCAGTACTTATCTTACTAGAGCAGTTTACAAACTTTGCTAATAATAGCTCACTCTCCTTGACTTTTTAAATAAAATCCGGACATGTGACTGATCCCACCATGTTCGGCTCACGCAAGGCTTGCATCCTGAGATGGGAGGACTGGCCTAGATGAGGGTCAGCGCCCGTACTAGCCCTTGACTAAGCGAAAGCGCTAATGGATGTAAATTTCTTAGTTCTTATACTAAGGGTGAGCTTAAGAAGCTTCAAGCTAGGCTTTCCCTCCATTAAAAATTATTTCCCTAGGCTAGTAAGATATTATAAGGGCAGGAAGGAGACATTTCAATCAAGAAAGATAAAGGAACGGGATGGGATAGTCGCTTACAGAAGGGCAGAGAGATCTTATTCAATGCGATAGAAAGAAGAGAAGGCTTGACAAATGGAGCGAGGAACAGGGGATATTCTATATTTTTTGCTTAATTCTGCGTCTTCTTCTTTGGGAAGGTAGGCAGGCAAGCTTAAGAGAGCGCGTCACACTTCCTTCTTTTCAGTTGATAAGATTAGTTAGACGTATACGAGGTCCTTTCCAGATAGAATGAGGAGTCAAAATAAGCTCTCTTAGGTGCGGTGATTAACCTACAAGCAGGAACCCAGCATGGGAGTCTTAGACTTTGAGACTTGGGGGATTGCATAAGGGTGCTTTATGCCCGACCGGAAGAGATGCGAGAAAAGTCAGTCCAGATTCATCTTATTCCCGCTCTGAACCTTGCTTTCTTGCGAGGATCATTGGCATCAGAGAAGTAATGAGATGAGGCAACCTTCACTAGTTTAATTAGCATTAGCAAGGCTGAATTCATTTCATGCTTTCAAGGATAGGTCATTTGACTCCCTTTCAATAATTATCATCTTTCCTGCTCTTCCTTTGAGTTCGATCCGTGTAGTTGTAGTCAAGTCTAAGGCAGCTTCATACTCTTCTTTAGTATATTTATATTTAATATATAAAGGAATGAAAGTAATTAAGTCCAAGTGAATCCATTTCTTTCCCAAATCTAGCTAACCTAACCCCGGATTCGTCGCTTATGGCCGTGAGGTCTACCAAACAATATCTTCAGGCCAGGTTAGTATAAAGGTGCAGCTTTGATAGGGAATGAGTGGAGGAGGGACGGAGATCAGGCAGGAAGCAAGGCACCAGCATAATCCGAGTGCTTACTCTCCACTCGCTAAGCAGTGAGATCCACTTTTTTTTATAAGATGGTTTAGGGCTCAATGCGTCTAATGAAGGGATTTGAAGCTAGAGGAGAGCAAGGGAAGAGATCGAAGCAAAGCAGATCGCTTACAGGCCTTTCTCCACAGGAGCATCATCAATCTTAGGGGTCACCCGTAGGCCTTGATTCAGGCGATTGACCCGAACGCAGCACAGTAATGATGGTTGAAGACGGATAGCCGCCCGTAAAGGCTTTAGACCATCGCGGAAGAGTGAAAGACGAGTCAGTAAGACCCGACCGACATAATGGGAGCTTAAGTCTTCATGCCCAAGTGTGTTATCGTAAGGGGATCTGGTTGCTCATGCCTCTGTGGAGCTAATAAAGTGGGTTCATCTTCCTTTCCTTCTTGACATCCGAGAATAGAACAAGCGGCCCCTCACAATTCTTTCCCTCAGAGGCTTTCGGAGTTGGACTTAGTTCAGTTTAAAGAGCCAAGGAGCGATCTCACTGAATGATAGAGGGTCTCTGGTATCTGGGATGGATGTGAAGCGGGTCCCTCAATCGATGCTGCACATGAATCTTACTCGGATCTATACATTGAGCTCAATCTTTTGAATTAGCCAACTAACTTTCCCTCTCATCGAGTGGGAGAGCTCAAACTCAAGCCCTTTAGCATCAAAATGAAAATGACTAACTATCGTATCGATTTTTAGAGCTAAATTGGGAGGGCTGTACTTATACGGCTATAATATAGCCCAAGAGCGGTTACTGGGATCACGAATTCCCTTTTTGCTTGATCCTGCGTAATCGTACTAAGATCGGGGATCCTTAACTGATGATTGACATAGAAGAGACTATGCCAACCTCTTTCTGATTGATCGCTACTCCCTCTTAAATATAAATTGTTCACCGCCCTTTATGTTATGATATGAATGAAGCATGGAAAGGAAAGTCGCTCTCTATAGCTAATTATAAAGTATCCTCTCCTATGGATGATCAAGGCTTTCACAAAGGGTTCTCACGCGAATGATAAAGCACAAAAATCCGAAAGGAAGAGGACTTCTTTGCAATGGAAATAAGGGAAATAGAGCCTGGCATGCCCGCCCATCAGGACTTGTTCTAACGAATGAGAGCAAAAAGGATCCTCAATCACTTTTGCCAGGGTATCAACATGAAGAAGGGGAGGGAGTGCGGTAGAAAGAAAGCCAGAGAGAAGCATTTGAGAGGGAAGGAAGGCACCTTTTACAGCAGTTTTCTCCGCTATCCACTTCGGGAGAAGAGCGCTATCTTGCCTTAAAAAGAAGGGGGGAGATCCGCAAGCCTTTCACACGCTCCTCTGATCAAGCAAAATAGCTCCCTTTTTTCCTGAGAAAACTCAAGAAGGAAAACAAATTTGACACACTGTCTAGGGCTTTAGAAGAAATGGAAAGGAGTATTCCACGTGCATAGAGCTCAAATCAACGGCAGATTTTAGAATTTCCTCCCATCGGCCAAGCTTCAATCTCTTAGAACAGATGCGGGTAGATGATCCAAAAAAAAGGGGACTCCTTGATCTATGAAGCTGTTGGTTGATATAACTCTTAGGTTCTATGGTTAGTAGGTAGATCCTGTGCGAGCTAATGAATTCAAAGATGCGTATCCACACCTATCTCCATTGTCCGGCTAGTCTCAAGGGGACTCAATCAATTTTTGAAGCCTTTTGAGAGCTGCTAGAAAGGAAGAATCCCACCTTACTGGTAGAGGACTTGCTTCAAAAAGAGAGCAAAAGGGATCCCGATAAACGGGTGGAACTCACCGAGATCAATCATCAAGCCAGCTACCCATGGTCAGAAGGGGAGTTAACGGTAAGAAAACCAATCGCTGCTCTAAGTCCTTATTTTCTTGAAAAAGAAAGACCAAGAGAGGGCAATGAAAGGGCCACTGCTGCGACTGAAGGTGACGACTAGCTATCTCGGATAGGAAAGAGAGTCTTGATCGGTAACCACAGATTGAAAGGTCTTTCTCCACTATCTTCAACAATTTATGAGCGTCTGCCGAACAGTCAGCCTAAAAGTCCTGATAGTGATCTAACTCCTGCCAAAGACTTCGCAGTTCAGCAAAATAGACCAACAGACTTCTATTTTCCTGTTTTGTTTCATGCACCTTCTTCCTTATCTAAAAGACACTTAGGCCTTATTACCCACTTTTCATAGGTCTGAGAGGCAGCATTCTATATCTCCTTTGCTGTCTTCAGTAGGAGATAACCATTACCAATCTCTGGTTGCATAGAATGAATCAACCAAGACATGACCAAGGAATTTTCTGAGTCCCACTTTGCATATGCGGGATCAGAAATATATGGCTCCTTGCCTTTCCCAGTCAAGTAGTCCACCATCCCCCTACTTACTTTGATTGACAAGAGTGCAGACCGTGACCAAGCAAGATAATTGCTTCCATCGAGCTTCACAGTAGTTATCTGAAGCGAAGGACTAAATAGAAGCAACCATTAGCCGCCCTCACTATTACTACAGAAACTTGGCTAACCCCCGACATGGTTCTAGGCCAGTCTAAACTACTCCAAACAGAAGCAACTTCAATAAATAAAATCACCACAAGACAACCGCAACGAAAAGGCCTCTTCTCTTTATTTCCCGAGCCTCTAGTGAGTTAGAGACAAGGAGTATTCCCACTAAAAAAATGTTTCATCCAAAAAGGAAGTGCATTTCTAATGGCTTCATCCTTTACGGATAAGGAATTACCGTATGAACCGTATTCGTCTGTTTCTTCTTCCTCGAGTGCTTTAGTAGGGGCATATGGAAAGGGCTGCTGTTTTAGTGCACTTGTGTCCATCTGCTTTCTGCTTCACTTCAAAAGAATGACGTAGGTAGACATGACTATAAGGAAGAGTTTAAGGCTCAAGGCATAGTAAAAAAGGCAATTGCTCTTACTTCCCTTTTGTTCTAATTAGCAGATTGGATCTAATGAATTAGAGGAAGGGATGGTGATTAACTGATATAACCTCTTCTCTTCTTGAAAATCGCATCTCGAAAGTGAGAATCAAAGGCCCCCCCTTCTCTCCCATAAGGGAGGTGGGAAAGCAAGGTATTCAATCAATGAAGTAATAAAATTGCAAATCTTTCCTCCTCAGATGAGGCTTAGTTCAGCTAGCCCTAGACAGATCACATCTTATTAGAAAGGCAGGCATTTCATTATCATTATCAAGAATTGAAGACGCTAAGAATGACTGGGGCCCCGGAGAAGGCACAATACGTTCTTTTTATTCGACATTACCGGTAAAAGCATTGATTCTAAGCCTTTCCTCGATCGGCAGCAGAAAAGAAAAAATCCTGTTTGTTAGGGTAGGAGAAAGTCAGTAATCGACTGGGGATTTCCTTCTATAAAGAAGTCACCTCCGATTAGGAGTCAAATGAAAGAAGATGGATCTGTCCGCTATTTCATCAGCAGCAAGTTTTTTAGCCACAGACGCTCTTGCTGGAATAACCGGCGGTGGTCAACTATCCATTGTCAAAGTCTCCGTTCTTTTGGTGCTATCATCATATAATAGAATAGATCACGCCTCTAACTATCAATTTCGTAAGAGAAGATAGAAAGGTGGTTTTCGGGTTCGAACAGTGCGTCGAGAAGTTCCATACCTTCGTCAATTGATGTACTTGCTTTTATCTTTCTTTGTCGAGATTGGCTTGGTGTTCACTGTACCCACGGAGCGGTACAAGAGAGCCAATTTCCCATGTCTTTCTTGGTTGGACCAACCCAACTGGTGATTTCCGTCTTCCTGAATTGGGAGAGAAAGAATACGTCTCTCCTCTTTTTTTGGGGGGGGAGCAGTCAAAGAATGAAGCAAAACAAATGATTGTGATAGAATGGCTATTCCTTACAATTGCTCCTTGTGATGCAGCAGAACCATGGCAATTAGGATCTCAAGACGCAGCAACACCTATGATGCAAGGAATAATAGACTTACATCATGATATCTTTTTCTTCCTCATTCTTATTTTGGTTTTCGTATCACGGATCTTGGTTCGCGCTTTATGGCATTTCCACTATAAAAAAAATCCAATCCCGCAAAGAATTGTTCATGGAACTACTATCGAGATTATTCGGACCATATTTCCTAGTATCATCCCGATGTTCATTGCTATACCATCATTTGCTCTGTTATACTCAATGGACGAGATAGTAGTAGATCCAGCCATTACTATCAAAGCTATTGGACATCAATGGTATCGGAGTGCGCCTCTTCACGAGGGTAATTTAAGTGCAACGAAATGCCTTAAAGTGGAATATGGTTCGCGAAGCATCTGGCTTATCGGTAATCTCCCATTCCCGCCGTCGAGAGAAACGAATAACTATAGCATGCCAGAAACGGGGAGCCCACGGAGCGGTGATTAGACCGTAACCCTTCTCTGCTCCCAGCATAGGAGTCTATGGTTCCATTCTTGTTGTTGCTGGAGGTACACATCCTTCTTCTCGGTGTGGAGCGATATACGAGAAATAGATGCTCAGCCTGTAATGTCCGATAACGGCGCTGAAGTAGTGAATCTATCGGCACCATAGCAGTGGCATACAACTTTGGACCTAATGGCCGGCCCAGTAACCTTTCGGAATGGGGGATCCCCGTTGGCAACAACCACGGTAGTAGTTGCGGAACTGCTGGGCCGGGAGAGGACAACCTCTTGTTCCTGCTCCTCTTTCTTCGCTTCGGGGACGGAGGTCCTACGGTAGGTAAGAGCAAGCACAAGCAACTTGACCGAAGAGGACCAGCGCTTCTACTCCTCCACCGAGGAGCCGTTCACATGAGCATAGAGAATCTATACTCGAGCGTTCAACCCCTGACAGGATAGGTGAGAAAAAACTCAGGATCTGATCTATTGGAGCCTAAAACTTCGCCGAGCCAACTAGCACCCCTTTCCACTGCGAATTTATCTTCTAAAGAAGAGGAATATAGGATCCAATTTTCTTTCCGTGGTGAACTGGTCGTCCCATACCTTCTGCCTGTCTTATATGTGTGGAACCAGGTCTTTTTCGGTTTTAGCCTCCCCCTCGAATACATAGGGTAGGTAGGTCCGGGTGAGAAAGGATCCCCTGTTGCCAATAAACTTTCCCCGGCCTTTTCTTCCCCTTACTCATAAAGGTCTTACAGTCGGGAGAACTACCTAACTAAAGAAAAATAGTGCTCTTTCTAAGAGTAGGCGTGGAGAGCTTTTTGCGGGGAAACTTGCAAGTACAGTTTGGGGGGAGGCGGGCGTCGACCCAACCTTATGAGTATTCGGACTATAACAGTTCCGATGAACAGTCACTCACTTTTGACAGTTATATGATTCCAGAAGATGATCCAGAATTGGGTCAATCACGTTTATTAGAAGTGGACAATAGAGTGGTTGTACCAGCCAAAACGCATCTACGTATTATTGTAACATCTGCTGATGTACTTCATAGTTGGGCTGTACCTTCCTCAGGTGTCAAATGTGATGCTGTACCTGGTCGTTTAAATCAGACCTCTATTTCGGTACAACGAGAAGGAGTTTACTATGGTCAGTGCAGTGAGATTTGTGGAACTAATCATGCCTTTATGCGTGCGCCCGGAAACATAGGCCAACTGCTGAGCCCACTCTGGCTCAGCCGCACCACCCAGGGTGCGAGCCACCCGAGAAGCAAGCTATTACAGCGAGCGGCTGGAGCAGTAGGGAGACGAGGAGTAAGGCAGTAGATAAGATAGAAGAAGGGGCCAGGCTCCCGGTGGAGCAGAGAAGACGGTTAGGATAACGAACTTGAAACGCGGAGCCCGAGCGGCCGGCGAGCGAGTGGTTAATGGCCAATAGCGCCCTAGTTGATGGCATTCCTCTCTGCGGCTGGCACTCGAGGAAGGGGCACTCTATACAGAGCAAGCAAGTCTTAGAGAAGAGACGCCCGCGCAAGGACCTCAATTCTCATTAGGAGGTCGAACCAAGGACCTATGGAAGTCGGGGCTACCCTGTCCCCATGGGCAACAGTGTCCTGAGGGAGGAGTTTAGAGGCCTTATAGTAGCACGGACTAATTTGAATTTATAGGTCATGCGAAGGAGGCCAGTCCAAGATCGTACTGTTCTTCTACAAAGACAACAGACGCTCTCAACGGCTAGGCGCCACTTTTATTCTGAGTTATTCCAGCTTCTTCATTCTTTCGTGCCGCGGTAAAATAAAAAAGAAAAAAGAGGGCCGTTTCAGCTACAGGAGAAGGACCTGCAACGGCAGAGAATACTAACCCTCTTCTTGTTCCTAGTCTGATGAGTCCTGGAAGCCTGGAATCCTCAATATGAGGGGTCCCTCAAAATATAGAAAGGCGGGCAGGCAGGGCTGGAGCAAGAACCTCCCCCCTCTTCTCGGTCAAGATAGATGGAAAGGAGCCCTATCAAGTAAAGGCCATAACCAGCCTCTTTTTTTATGTACGTACACCTTTGTTTCAGGGTGGGGCCACCCTTCTTCCTGCTAATCCGGCCATTTCCGAACCTGCCTTTCCCACCCCCAAAAATTCAATGGCAATGGAGGACTTCTCAATTATTGCGATTCCCATATTCGAAAAAATAAGAAAAAAAAACTAAAAAACTAGGGTTCCAAACCTTAGCTCGCCTAAATAGGCTCAATAATATCTTTCTTCGATAGGACGGTCCGGCGCTCCGCATGGTTCTATTTTTACATGTTCCGACTCGCCGGTCATTATGGATCGATCTACTGGCATTAGAGGGGGGGAGGGGGGAAGCAAAGCTTCGTAGACTCGACAAGTCGCTCCGCTTCTAGAATGCAAGCAAGGTAGCTTGCTTACTTGAAAGCGTACGCGGCAAGGAAGGAGGCATAGACCATAATAAAGTAAAGAGGCATTCGGGAAGCGACTAGTCCCTGATGGCGAAGCTTAACGAAGGCCAACCACTATACATAGAGAGATCCATATACCAGTCATGAGCAATAGCGAAGCCTAGAGAGGCGCAAGACAGAATCGAAGAGCTTAGTTAGTGTGAAATGAAATGCTCAGGAAAGGAGCAGAGAAGGGATTGATTCTTCTGAGATCACTCGACCACTCTAGGACACTCCGGGGATGATTGTTACACAGGGTAGGCCATGATCAAACATATGATCATAATCGAAATTATGACAAAGTCAGGGTGATTATTTCATCATTTGAATCAACTTGTTGGTAGAATATCGACGAAGTTTCATCTTTGAAAAAATAAGATTTTGACTTATAGTTATTTGTTTGGCGCAAAGAAGAAGACGAGTCGAATCGTGAACGCGTGGTCCCCACGATCACGTTTAGGTTATTATAGTTGCTTTGTGTTGGAATTAAACTAATTCCATTAATTACTTGGAAATGATATTTGGGCTAATGAAATTCACACTAAATTCAAATATGAATTAAGTGTGAAATTAATCTAAATGAAATTCACATGAAATTCAAATGTGAATTAAAGTGAAATTAATCCAAATGAAATTCACATGAAATTCAAATGTGAATTAAAGTGAAATTAATCCAAATGAAGTTCACATGAAATTCAAATGTTAATTAAAGTGAAATTAATCCAAATGAAATTCACATCAAATTCAAATGTGAATTAAGGTGAAATTTATCCAAATGAAATTCACATCAAATTCATTGTGAATTAAATTTGTTAATTGTTACAATTAATATTAATTCCTTGAATGAGACAATTAACAAATGGTGTTAATTGCTATTGTAACTACAAAATACTTATTGTTGAATGTAACTTGCAAAGATAATGAAAACGCAAGCAAGGATAGCCGTTGAATGAATGGATGATGGATTAGTGGTCGTTGGATTAAAGAATTGATTATGAGTTTAATTTTCAACTATAAATATCCCCTCACCTTGATTTCTCTCCACACATGATCTTATCAATTCTCACTCTAGAATTCTAAAAGTCTTTCCTTGTTCTTGTGAGTGTTCTTGTGAGTGTTCTTGTGAGTGTTCTTCGAGTTTCTTGATTCGACCATTTTTGTGCGAAATCCGGTGATTGTGATTTAGGTACTTTTGTCTAGTTCGATGTTGTAGTTATTTTTCTGTGCTAAATCATTGCAGGTTCTGTTGTACCTTGGGAAACAGCCACCGACGGAACTCTCCAGCACAAACGAGAGACAATGAAACTGTTTTAAGGGAACTGTGATTTCACAGACCTCGAAGCAAATAAAAGACATTTCTTCATCTCATTACATAATCTATTGTATCTGTTCTATTATCATTTTATTGTATTCATATATTATTTACGTGTAATTGTTACGAGATAAGATTACCAACAATCTTAAAACAGTGTTAAATATTACTTATCTCAAACTCTTACACGTTTCTGGTTTTGTTTCAGAAATGACTACCGAAACAACTACTTCCAATATGAGAATATCGGTTCCTACTAACTATCTGGATAAGCCAGAAAAGTTTGAAGGCTCAAACTTTAAGAGATGGCAGCATAAAATGTTCTTCTACCTCACGACCTTGAGTCTGGCGTGATTCCTCACAGAGGATCCTCCCACTCCTAAAATCGATGAGCCTAACGTGACTTCATCGTTGGATGCAAACATGCATCCGAAAGTTGATGTGCAAACAGCTTTGACCATTGATGCTTGACACCATTCAGATTTTTTATGTGGAAATTACGTGCTTAATGGTTTGTCAGATTCATTGTACAATGTGTACAGTGAATAGAATACGGCCAAAAAACTATGGCAATCTCTTGACCTAAATTCTTAACCCAAATTAATTCTTTACAAGCTTCAGTTGCTGCAATAAGTTCATCTTCTGCGGTTGACAACGCAACACATTTTTGAAGTCTAGATTGTCAGGCAATAGCCCCCCCTACAAAATTAATCAAATAACCAAAATTAGATTTTCTCGAATCAACATCACCTTCCATATCAGAGTCGGTATAACCAACTAAATCCGGACTCTCATTCCCAAGGCAAAGTCTTAAACTTGATGTACCTCGAAGATATCTCAATATCCATTTGACAGCTTCCCAATGTTCTTTTCCTGGTGTAGACACCCCATTTTTACACCCTAGATACCTAATAAAAAAACTCGGCTCGAAAGAATACACATGTTTGTTTATTGAGCCGGGAAAACAAAAATAGAAACACCTTGTGGAAAACCGACTCAGAAAAGCTTAAAAGATAACGATCCAAAGGTCGAATTTCATAACGACTCTGTTTTCCCAACCCGTGACATGTTCATTTGTACATTTTGAAAAATCTTGAATTTTGAGTGTAATATTACTGTTTGCAAATTTGTGCAGAAAATGCTCGAAAAGAGGGAAAACAAGAGAACGGGTCAACCCGAGTCAGCCTGTCAACCGACGAGTCAACCCGAGTCAAAGAGGGATCAAGCACGTGTCAAGAAGAAGTGGAAAAGAGTAGTCTAGTCTTCTAAAGTAGGAAAATTGGATTATTTGAATAGTGGGTTATTTGAAAAGGGGATTATTGGAAAAGAAAATCAAGAATCCTTAAGTTTGAAGTCCCCATTGAGCTTCCATTGGAACCCTAGACTTCATGAATTTATCCCGGCTTCAGCATTGAATGGAATTCGATGATTTTAGACATTTCAGAAAGGGAAATGAGTACCCTTTCATGTGGTATAGCCCAATCTCTTGTTGGTGCCATTTAACTAGGAGAAATCCGATCATGAGTGAAAGGTGTTCCTAAGAAGTTTAAGCCAAACACCCTTTCACTTTAAAAAATCGTAACTTGAGCTGTGGTCGATGATTTTGGGTGATTCAAGTTGGTTTAGAAATATGACTCATGTACCTTTAAGACCCTCTCACGATCAGTACAAGAGAGGCAATGCTACAAATACAAATTCTGGGAGCTAACTGAAGCTATGTTGCACTTCTAAAAATCTTATCTTTTGAACCAATGATTCATCTTCAGTGTATGAGCTAACATTAGAAATCCCTTTGAATTGTCTTTCCAACTACACCAAATAGTTCTCCCAGTTCTCCCTAAAGCTCAGTCCAAGTCGCCTGCAGTGAAGGTGATGCGTGAACTGACACATTTCTATGAGGCTAGTCTCCTGACCAACACGGACCATTTCGTGAGCAAAGGAGAACATGGAGATGTAGACAAGAGTTTTTCCTTTCTAATGGTACCAATCTCATTATGGGGAAAGCCCTGTACACAAAGTTATGGACTATTAAAGTTATGAAATTGAAAACCGCGAGATTGAAAAGATTGAAATGGAGGGGTGACTTTAAAACATCATAACTTTGGATAGGAAGGTTCGTTTGTTGAGGTGTTTCTTGCCATTACGGGCGGGTTTTAAATTTCGGGTAAATGGGTCATGGTTTCCTGTTATGAAAACGAGTTAGAGTATAAATACTTTTTTTTTGGTATTTTTCACTTAACACAGTAAGGTTAAGAGAGAGTGAACAGATCTAGGGTTTTTCTACTTCTTCTTGTTCTTTGACAGATCCAGAGTGAGAGGTTGGGGAAGCTTTTGATTGTGGAGGATTCCAATCATTCCTAGTGTAATCAATTATTTCATTTGAGAGTAGGGCATGTAAGTTTCTACTATTGACATTTGTTTGAGTTAGTGAAAACTTATCCCTCCCGTGGACGTAGGTCAATTTTGACCGAACCACGTATAATGTGTTGTCGTTTATTTTGTGCTATTTCAGTTCTTGGTAAATCTGTTGTTCGTCATAGACGATTTGGAAACTGATTTGTTACGGGTTTGATTTCTAAGAAGATCTGTAGTTTTGCTGTTGCAAAACCCAATACCGTTTGGGTTGATTCAAAAAGGATATTCACGTTCGTGATGTGAAGAATTGACCATAAAATTTTCACAATTTACTGAGCAAAAACGAGGCCAGGGAGATTTATTTGGGATGATGGTGCAAATAAAGGATAGGAAAAACGGGGATAAAAACAAAGATGAAGAAATATATATATATATATATATATATATATATATATATATATATATATATATATATAAATATATATATTTTTCCCAAGCGTGCCCTTGATTTTAGGGCGTATTTTCAATTTAACCCTTGAAGTTAAGAGGGGTCGTTTTTCAGCTAAAAAATGGAAAAAAAGATCAGTTCTAAGAGGAGATCATTTGAGAAAGAAGACGAGGCAGTTTTTCAGATCAGTTTTTGAGTTCTAGAGGGCGGTTCTGGAGAGAGAAAAGAGCGGTTACAAAGTCCAGAGAGTGATTTCATTGGAGAGCTAAAGCAGACGAATCCCGTTCTTGAAGATAGACTATGTTTTGTTGATGTTGAGGAGAGATAGTTAGGAAAACTGCAACTAGACGACGAAACACATCAAAGAGATTCTTCACGGGCGTTCTGGAAAGCTAATATCTAGGTTTAATTACATTGAAAGGAGTATAAAGAAGGATTCAATTGGAGAAGAAACAAAGAAAGATAGTTGCAGCAGAACTGGAAGAAAAACAATAGAAACAGTTGGCTGAAGTTCCTGCAACTTCCGACTAATTTACATTCTTCTCTCATTCCATTACGTTTTGCTGATTCAGGTACTCACTAATCTAATGTAGGTCATAATGTTGATTGAGGCATCGGTTCTGTACACCGATGCCATTTATACTTTAGAATCTGATTGCAGGTTTGTTTTTGTTAAGTTTTATGTTGTTTCATTGTTGTTGTGAGTTGATTTGATTTGGTTATTCGTTAGATTCTGGCTGATAGATCTTTGATTAGGAGTAGCTATGATTGAGGATATGATTAGAATAAGCTCTGTCCAAAATCACAATTTTATTTTGATGAAACTTTGAAGATTCTGTCGATTGAAAGGAAGAACAGGCGAAATACTTTCTTCTAGTTGTTCTTCGATTGGAACCTTGTTGTTGAGTATCGAACGACGACCCTTACGCGCAAGCAAACTCCTAGTGATCAGATGGACTGTCGCGACGAGCTTCGCAATAGTCGGGAGGTTAAACGAAGCATAGGCGACATCCAACAGATTCACGGCTTAGCAGGAGGTTTGATTTTCGTCCATTGGAGGATTGGATCTAGCTGGATCCGCGGGATGAACGGTAGCAGGACGCAGGCGGGGCTTCAGGCGAATCGAGCATACTGTCGCGACATCGTTTTCGAGCGAGGATCTATTACAGGCACGGGGCTCACCAGGAATCGTCTTTGGCCATAAATTTCCATCGTCGGAGGGAGAACGGAGGCCCAACGGGTTCTGCTTTTATTTTTGTTATGTTTTCGGCAAAACATAGTCTATATGATTGGGTCATCTTAGTCGGCTGCCTCACCCCACAATTTTGAGGCCCAGTTGAAAAAATAATTTTATTTTTATTTAACTTATTTCTTATAATGAAACATAATAGTTTTGTAATTAAATTAATACAAATAATTTAATTAATTGGTTATATAATTTAGAAGTGCTATTAATTTAATCTAATATCAATAGTTTTATTTTTGTTAGGCGTAGGAGGAGATAGTGTCGTCTCCCCTAGGGTCAACACATCATAGTCGACCCTAAGACCTTGTTCGGTTATGAGTTTTTTTAAAAACCAAGAGAGAAAAAATTTGAATGGTGAGTGGTAATTTTAATAATGTAATGATTATTTTTAGTAAAAATATTTAAAGAGTATTGATATATATAAATAAAATATAAAATAATAATTTAAATTAAAGAATATTTTAGTATTTTGGTTAATGAAATTAGTGATGTGATTGGTGAGAAGTGATTGATTGGAAAATTGATTTTGTTTTAATTTTTATAAAAACCCAAAGAGAACCGGCCCTAAGTAAGGTAGATAGGCCGGTTAGAGTCACTATTTCCTCTTAGCACACAAAATAAGAACTTGCACTAATAAAGTTGGAATCTTTTGGCTACAATGTATAACTTAACATTTAACCAAGTATATTATTTTTTTATTACTAATACTAATACAAAACTATTATATTTATTAAATTGAACATAAAATATACATACTAAAAAAGACAATAATAAATTTACTTTTTTTTTTCACTTAAGACATTCCAAACCTCACTATCAACTTTTGTGCCATTAATACAAATTCAAATAAATAAATATGTGCATCAAACACAAATACATATTAAATTTTCAATAAATAAATCAGTTAGATGTTATTATCATTTTCAACTTGGTTTTTATTTTGATAAGAAAGGTATAACTATGTCTACCTAAAATGAAACTTGTTTTTTTATTTATTAAATATAGTTAGACACAAATGAGATTATGTTGGTCCCTATTATCACTTTTTATTATTAAACAAACCGTTATGAAGGGAATTATTTTATCTTAATAAGAAGTTATATTAATCAAAATATATATTATTGTTTGTTCATGTTTTTTCCATCATAATCATCATTTTTTTATTAACATTATTCATTACATCAATTGGAATAATTCACTATCGTTATAAATTAAAATAATGTCGTTAGTGTAATGATCTTACCAACTTTCTAAATCTAAAATTCAGAAGAAGAAAATACGTCAATTGAGATATAATTTATTTTTGTATGATATTTTAAATTATTAAATACAAAATAAAGTACCTTTTTATGTTTATACCTAAATTGTTTTTAGATAATAACATATATTATTTTTAATTATGATTCATAATATTAAAGAGGCTGATTTTGTTATAATTATTTTTAAAAATTGTAAAAGTAAAAAGAAAAAATAGTTTTATTTTATTGTTATGAAAATTGTATTGAATTGTAATAAACTTTTTAGTTGGGAAGGGTATTAAAAACGTGATTTTTAAATTTTTAAATAATATGAGAAACAAATTTAATTATTATTTTTATATATTTAACTTTGACTTTTGACAAAATAAATAACATATTGTTAAAATATATTATAAAATTAGAATAATATATTATAATATAATATATATATATATAATTAGATTTAATTAATGTATTATTTATTATCATATTTATTTTTTTTAATGAGAGATGACTTAATATGTTTAGAATCCATAAAATAAAAGTAATAAAGAGTTTTCATTTTTTTTTATTCCATCTTTCGTTGCCTTATTGGTGGCGGCCACAAGAGTGTGTTTGATTTATTTTAATAATTGTTTTACTCATACAAAATGTGTTCATTAATATGAATTACAACTAAACATACAAAAAAAAAAATTATTATTTATTGATTATTATTTTCAAATGATTAACATTGGACTAAACTTTCTAAATATTAAGAATTTAAATTTATTAATATATATATATATATATATATATCAATTTTTATTCTTTAAATCTATTAAATATATTGAACTAAACTTTTTAAATATTAGGAATTTAAATTTATTAATATATATATATATATATATATATATCAATTTTTATTCTTTAGATCTATTAAATATATTGAATTTCATTATATTTTATTTATTCAGTTGCTCAATTTATTAATTAAAATATCAAACTCTTCTTATTTTATAAAATAAAAAAAAAATATTTATAACAATTTAACCAATTAAAATCCCAAACAAATTATATTTTATTAAATAATTTTAAGAAAAAACAATTAAATTTAAAATAACTGAACATCAAACAAGCTCTTACAGTGGGAAATTGGACGAAATGACCCTAAAAATAGGGGAAATTGCCTCCGTGGTCATCTTTAATAAAATTTGATCTGATGACCACTTATTTTTTTTTGACGAATTTACCCTTTTCGCGTAACGCGAAGGGATTTCGCGTTTCGCGAAGTGAAACAGTATTGATATATATACTCAAATTTTTTCATTTCTCTAATTTTCTTTCTCTCTCATGATTTCTTTTCTCCTGAGTTTGTCGTCGGCGGCGTAAACTCCGGCGACGGCGACTTCTATGACCTAAATCTACAAGATAAGAAACCTAATCCCCGAATCTATGTTTATATAACAAATTTATGTTCTTATTTGTATTTCTTAATGAAACCCTAACCCTAAATATGTTCTTTTTGGTGATATTGGTTAATATTGGTTCATATTGAATCATATTTGTTCATATTGGGTCATATTTGTTCATATATGTTCATATTTGTTCATATTGGTTTATTAGTTTGTTCATCTTATTGATTATTCTTTTGGCTGTGATGATATTTGTAGATGATATCGTTTCTGCTAGTTACTTAACGAAGCGTTAAGTACTTAACGCTTCGTTAAGTACTTAACGCTTCGTTAAGTACTTAGCGTTTCTGCACGCGCGCGTAGGAAGACAAAGAGGCGCGCGTATATGCACGCGCCATACCATATATTTTAAAAAATCAAACATTTCGACATTCATTTCTTCCATTTTCCCTCTTCTCTCGATTCCTCTCTCTCTACTACAACCGTCTCACTGAAGAAGACTTTGACAAGGCCGATCTGCCCGTCCCCCTCGTGTCCTCCCTCTCTATCATTGATTCCCCATAAATCTCAGGTTTGTTTTTTTTTGGTTGTTGCATGTCTTTTTTTGGTTATGGGTTTTCATATTTGCATGTTTAGTTTTAGGGTTTTGGCTATTTCAGTTTATTTGGTTAGGTTTAGCGTTTAATGTATGTTTCTGGTAGATTATTGCCTTATATTTGCATGTTTGTTTCTGGTTGTTGGTTATTGTTTCTGGTTTAGGGATTCGCTAAGTACTTAACGCTTCGTTAAGTACTTAACGCTTCGCTAAGTACTTAACGCTTCGTTAAGTACTTAACGCTTCGTTAAGTTCTTAGCGAAGCGTTAAGTACTTAACGTTTGGTGTGGTGTATGTATTTGTTCTTACATTTTTGTTGTTGTTCCTTTTGTAGATGGCAGAAACCACCGTTCCTGATTTTCCTGGAAGGATTTCTTGGAAAAGCGCCCTCTGCCTGAAGAAGATTGTTATGAAGTTTGAGGAAATGGATCTTGTGGAGAAGGTGTACAATACCCAATTCAGATATATAGTCTCTGCGCCAGTGTTGCAGTTCTCAGGAACTATTGTACATCACATGTTGCTTAGGAGGGTAACCTCAACCTCCAAGGAGATAACTTTCAATATCAATGGGCAAGAACTTGTGTTTGGTATGAAAGAGTACGCCTTGGTGACGGGCCTAAACTTCGGAAGGTTTCCTGAGGTGAACGAAGAAGAATGCCGAGGTTGTCCACCTCTGTTGGTAAAATATTTTAAAGGGAAGACGAGTGTAGTAATGCAAGAGTTGGAGACTGCTTTTTTGAAATGTAGAGATAAGGAAGATGCCTGGAAGATGGGGCTGGTATGCCTGATTTGCCAGTACCTATTTTCATTTAACCCAAGGAGGGTGGTATTTGCAAAAATCCTCCACATGGTCGAAGACGAGGAAAGTTTCCTCCGATTTCCTTGGGGGAAGGTGACCTTTAGAGCCACCCTCAAAGGTTTGAACAAGAACATGAGACATCTCAGTCACAAATATTATAAGAAGAAGAAAAAGAGTATTGATCCTTATGCTCCTTTTGCTTATAACATTTATGGGTTTGCACTGGCATTTCAAGTGTGGACATATGAGGTCATCAAAGGTTTTGTTCCTAAATTTGCTAGAAAGAATGAGCTTAATGATCCTCTACGCCCAAGGTTGTTAGTCTATCATTCCAACAGGAAGAACACCTTGATCGAGATAAAGACTGCCCTGGAGACAACGGATCTGACTGAGATGGAAGAGTCCTCCATGGAGAAGAGGTTATATAGTGATGAGGACTTTGAACAAATAGATGAGTCAACTTATGAATTTTTTGAGGGATTTACAGAAGGGAAGTTAGTGAAGGAGGATTATGATGATGAAGAGGAGGGAAGTGAACCTGAGGATGAACATGAAGAACCTACTTCCAAACCAAACACCCGGAAGAGAAAGGCTGCGCTTAATCTCAAAGAAGCCGTAAACCTGAAGAGGAAGCTTGCTTATGAATCTAGTCCTGCCAACATTCCTAGCCCCCCATCCGCTACTAGTCCTGGATTACCTCCAACATCTTCTGTTGGATGTAAATGTGAAGAGCTGAAAGAGGAGGTAAAAGCGCTGAAGGAGGAGCTCATCAAAGAGGTGAAGGAGGAGCTCAAAGAGATGAAAACAGCTTACGAAAAAACTCAAACAAATCACAAGGCTTATATGAAAAAGTTGGTTGTTAGTATGTGCGAACAATTATTAGCCAAATCCAACCAAAGGATGGCCACGTTAATAGTCAAATTAGATAGTATGGAGGAGGAGAGGAAGAAGAAGAAGAAGAAGAGCAAATTGGAAAAGAAGGGCAAGACTGAGGTAAGATAAAGATACTTAACGCTTCGTTTAGTACTTAACGCTTCGTTAAGTACTTAACGCTTCGTTAAGTACTTAACGCTTCGTTAAGTAATTAACGCTTCGTTAAGTACTTAACGCTTCGTTAAGTACTTAACGCTTCGTTAAGTACTTAACGCTTCGCTAAGCACTTAACGCTTCGCTAAGCACTTAACGCTTCGTTAAGTACTTAACGCTTCGTTAAGTACTTAACGCTTCGTTAAGTACTTATCTTTTGTTGTTCTTAACTGACCACACTGTTGTTTTATTTTTGCAGGAAGGGAATGTGGAGGAGATGAAGACGAATGACATGGAGATGAAGGATGGGAAGGTGGAGGAGGAGAGTGAGAAGGTGGAGGATATAACTGAGGTAAGTTTTGATTAGCGAAGTCAAATGTTGTTTCGGGAAGTAAACGCTGACCACACTGTTGTTTTCTTTTTGCAGGATAGGAAGGCGGAGGAGATGATGACGAATGAGATGGAGATGAAGGATGGGAAGGTGGAGGAGGAGAGTGTGAAGGTGGAGGATAAAACTGAGGTAAGTTTTGATTAGCGAAGTCATATGTTTCGGGAAGTAAACGTTGACCACACTGTTATTCTATTTTTGCAGGATAGGAAGGCGGAGGATAGTGTGGTGAAGGTGGACGAGACTGAGAATAATGTGAATGTGGATGGTGGGGAGATTGAGACTGATGTGAAGGTGGATGGTGGTGAGATTGGGACTGATGTCAAGGTGGATGGTGGTGAGATTGGGAATGATGTCAAGGTGGATGGTGGTGAGATTGAGAATGATGTCAAGGTGAAGGTGCATGTTGGGGAGATTGAGACTGATGTGAAGGTGGATGGTGGGGAGATGTTGCTCTCCGATATGATGCAAGAAATAATTGAGAAAAAGAAGGATAAGGTCAAGGTTGAGAAAGTTGAGAAGAAAGCCAAAGATGGGAAGGTTGGGAAGGTTAAACTCAAGGTTGGGAAGGTTGAGAAGAAAGTCAAGGTTGAGAAGGATGCCACAGATGGGAAGGATGAGAACAATGGGAAGGATGGGAAGGATTCGAGGGATGGGAAGGATGAGAACGATGATGATGATTTCCAATTATACAACACTCCACCTAAAGGAGTAGTTCCTAAAAAAAGAGTGAGGAAGCAGAAGAAAGATGAAGACTACACCAACCCTTCTTTGTCAAAACAGCCAAAGACGAATGATCCATTAACTATCAATCCCCTTCAAAAATTTGATGATGAGTTGTTGGTTCAATTACAGAATTGGTTGAAAGATGAAGCTACCAATGATGAGACAAAGACTGTGTTTACTTGCGAAGCACGAAAGAAGTTGTTTGTTAGAGTTCTAACAAAGTGCACATGGCTTAAAGATCCTGTAAGTCTTGCATTTCATATTAATTCTTTAACTTATGAATAAGGTTTTTGATATATGCTGCCTTTTCCCCCATTTTGTAGGAAATCGACGCAGTCTGCCACTTGTTGCGCAAAAGGATTGAGCAATATCCCAAGACATATAAACATTGTAAAGTATCAATAGGGGATTGCTTATTAGCAGATATGATGAGGCGAGAGTACCCGAACTTTAAAAAAGATCCTGAAAAATTTCCAATAGCAGACGTATTTTCTCAGTACTTCTAGGGAGCGCCTCATAGACATATGCTAGAATGGCCACTAATAGACGATATTTACGTGCCTTTGAACATTGGCAACAAGCATTGGGTACTGTGCGTCGTTCGTGTACAAGATAATCACATTGACGTTTATGACTGCGACTCGAGTATTTATAGGAATCTCGATCCATACATGAGACCTTTGTGTGAGATGTTTCCACGAATATATGCAATGGGAGCCAGTGATGCTGAGCTACAACGGTATCCTAATTTCAATTTCCAGAAACTGACATATAAAAGGTTGCCACACCCAGCCAAAAATGCAGTCGCCAAATATGGGGAAGTCCCTAGAGCAGAAGAAAGTGGGGATTGTGGTGTATTTATGCTTATGCACATGGAATACTTGACTGCTGGTTTAGGTGTAGAGAAGGTGACTTCCAATGAAATGGAGTTTTTTCGACAAAAGATGGCGGTCCGGTTATTTCATCAAATTACAGAACCTTAGTTTGTATTGTAATCGTTTATTGATTTTTGGATAGAACTTGACTTGTGCTTATGTATTCTGAACTTGTATTACTTTTTGGGTAGAACTTCAACTTAAGTTACATTTCATGTTAAAATATTTGTAGTTTTAATGTAGTCTGGTTGGTTGGTAGTCTGATATTTACATACCAAAGAATTGAACATATAAATCAATGTACCAAGTAACTAACTTAAACTCACTTAAACCAAGTTTTACTTAACGAAGCGTTAAGTAATTAACGAAGCGTTAAGTACTTAACGAAGCGTTAAGTACTTAACGAAGCGTTAAGTACTTAGCGAAGCGTTAAGTACTTAGCGAAGCGTTAAGTACTTAACGAAGCGTTAAGTACTCCTTCAGTACACAGATAAACTAGATACAACATACAGATTACAACTTATCCGATTACAACTTATCCGAGTACAACTTATCCGAGTACAACTTATCCGAGTACAACTTATCCAAAACATAATACAACTTATCCAAAACATAATACAACTTATCCAAAACATAATACAACTTATCCAAAACACTTATACAACTTATCCCAATCAATCTAAAGGCTCATATTGTTGAGATGATGGCTCGTGCTGTTGAGAAGATGAGTCATGATGCTTAGATGATGATGCTTTTGCAGTAGATGGAGCAGGCATGACTGCTTTGCATGTGGCCCTATTATGTCCTAGTCCATCACATGAGCTGCATCGTCTCGGAGCCTTACGTACCTCACCTTGAGATGACCTACGCTTTGTTTGTGGGCGCCCTTTCTTAACCTTGACAGGTGGTTTTAGACATACGCGTTCCTTGATCATTTCGGGAATATCCTATTCGTCTTCATCACCAGCAGGGTAACATGTCTCCGCATATGCATTCATCCAAGATTCAGTTGTGTAATATCTGTAAGAATGGAAAATAAAACGATTAAACAATTGGTTAAATAGATTGAACATGTGAGCTGAATAATACCTTGAACAAAAGTCATAACAAACCAAATTGCGGTGACGGGCAGCAGCCATTGCATGAGTACAAGGAAGACCAGAAACTTCAAATACCCTACAAGTGCAGTTCATGTCTTTCAAATTGACTTTAAAATGAGACTCATTGTCATGCACATAAAACTCGAATCGGTTAAGCGATGATACTGTATAGAATCTAGCCTTCTCGAATCCCTCACGTAACCACTTTTCATATGTTGGAGATAACACTTCTCGGTGGTTGGACGCTCTTTCTCTTCTCTCATTAAACCAACCTTGTATTGTCAATCTTAAATACTCGCCCATTGAGGAAATGGGGTACTTTCTGGCTTCCCTGCTCTGACTATTAAAACTCTCAGCATAATTGCTTGTTAGTTGATTGTATCGCTTACCGGGGAAAAATGCTCTACTCCATCTTTGAAATCCAATTTCTTCCAAATAGGCAGCAATCCTATTATCTTTAACCCTTATCTTGTCAAAAAAACGATTGAATTCGTGGACGGTGTACGCACGAGAAGCCATATCAAACTCCATATGACAATTATCAGTTTTGAATTTCGCGTTGATATTCATCTTTATGTGATATGTGCACGCACCGTGGTATGCTTCTGGAAAAACAGCACATAAGGCATTGGCGATGCTTGGGTGTCTATCGGATACGAAGACGAGATCATCAACTAATCCAATTGCTTCTCTCAATTTTTGCATAAAATAAGTCCAAGAGTTATTATTCTCTGAATCAACAACTCCGAATGCGACAGGATATAATTGTTCATTAGCATCTAATGCAATAGCCACCAATAGTTGACCTCCCACCTTGTGCTTAAGAAAACTGGCATCAACACACAATACGGGACGACAAAATGCTTTGAAACCCCTAATAGAGAGGCCTAGGGACATGAACATATACTTGAAGTGCCCGACCTCGTCTGTTTGGATGTCTGTTATGGTACCAGGATTATGCTTCTCCAACATGTATAGGTATGAGGGTAATTTTTCATATGAATCCTCAACCGTTCCTCGCACCGCCACTAATGCCATTTCCCTAGCCCTCCAAGCCTTATTATAAGTCAAATTTACCCCATAAGTTGCCTGCATGTCTTCAATTATTTTCTTAGGCAAGTGATTATGGTGATGGTCCATATACTTACTCTTCACGCACTGCCCAATAACCCATGCTGGTGTTTGCATTTTTTTCTCTAGCCTAGATAGAACTGAGCATGAGTGTTGTTGGTCGAATTTCCGGATCTCAAACATCTCAGAAAATTTACCTTTCACGGCACGCAATCTCCACTTGCATTTCTCATCCAAACATTTCACATACCAAAGATGTTTTCTTGACTTCTCCACCTTGAATTCAAAATGATTAGCCATCGCATATTTATATAGCATCAGTTGTAGTTCTTTTTTATTTTCAAACAAGGCATCGACTTCCAATACAGTTTCAGTAGTTAACGCCAACGCAAATGAGGGGTCTGTCGGTGATATGTCTGTCGGTGATATGTCTGTCGACGGTGTACCAAATGATGATCTTCTTGCACTACATGGTGTACCCAATGATGATCTTCTTGCACTAGTAGGTGTACCCGTTGATGCTCTTCTCGCACTATGTGGTGTAGGTATCGATGCATGCAAGTCCTGAGTAAGTGGGATGTGAGGCAAAGAGTTATCTCCGGCTTCATTACTTTCAACAAAGACCTCCAAGGGTAAAGCTTCTAGTACAATTTTCTGAGTAAATTGTGGGAGAATACTTTCTTGAGTTGGGTAGGTAAGTAGTGATATCTTTTCTTTAGTAAATTGTGACTTCTCTACTACAGACACACACAATGGTGACACAGTTCTACCCAAAATCAAGCGTGATAAATATATGTTCAGATCCTCATCATCTTGAATAAAAACGGGTTTAGGATTTGTGATATTCGGAATATCATACTTCACTTGCAGCACTAAATCATAGGTAGATTTCTGCACTTGAAGTCTTTCATGGAGTTTATCAATTAATTCAGCATAACGAGTACTTTGGGGTAAATCCAATGTTTTGATTGAAGAGGCATCAAAAAACCATATTCCATTAGCATCAACTTTCCACTCTCCATTATAGAAAACGAAAACTTCGGCTGCAAGAAAAATTGGAAACGGGATAATTAATACTGTGAAATGGAAACCCTTCGCGAAACAGGAAGTACTTAACGAAACGGGAAGTACTTAGCGAAACGGGAAGTACTTAGCGAAACGGGAAGTACTTAGCGAAACGGGAAGTATCATCAGAAGAAACCCTAAACAACGCAGTGATTCGAAAATCCATAAATGAACAACAATAAACTTGAAATACATAAACTTACCAATTGTTACAGTGCTTGTGCTCGTCGTGGAGCTCATTGAGTGCCGCCGTTGAACTCCGTCGCCGGCGAGATTAGAGAGAAGGAGGAGAAAAGCGGAAGGGAAGAAAGAGAAGGGAAGAAAAGAAATGAAAAAAAGATGGCCGGATTTTATTATATAGTAAGGGTATTCTGGACTTTTCACAGCGTCTCACTTCGCGAAACGCGAAGTCCCTTCGCATTACGCGAAAAGGGTAATTTCGTCCAAAAAAAATTAAGTGGTCACCAGATCAATTTCAATTATCTGGTGACCACGGAGGCAATTTTCCCTATTTTTAGGGTCATTTCGTCCAATTTCCCCTTACAGTTGGGTGTTGTTTGATTATTTAAAAAACAAAAATACAAAATTTGATCAAATAAAAGATATTTTATAAAATTGAGATGATAAAATTAAATAATTTAGTTAAAAACTAATATACTTGTTTGATAGTAGGCTATACAAATTAAATTGAACTATGAATTTAAAATCAAAATATTAAAATATTTTTAATAATTAATTAAGTGATAAAATATATAATATGACTTAAAAATCAATCAAGAAATGACGTAGAGTAAGCATTTAATATTTAATAGCCAAGTGTTTAATTCTTACTTAAATGATGAAAATTATATTAATTATTATTAATTATGATATCCATTTTGAATTTATCACGGTCACTTCAACGAATCGAAATGATCATTACAAATGGACGGTTTTGATTTCCATCCATTGTAATAAATTAATCAAAATCAGTTAGATATTATTATCATTTATCACCATGGTTTTTATTTTAATAAGAGAAGTATAGACAACCTAAAATCAAACTTGTTATTTCTTATTAACATTATTCATTACATCATACCTAATTTTTTAAAATTAAAATTCAGAAGAAAAAAATACATCAATTGATATAATTTTTTTCTATGATATTTTAAATTATTAAACACAAAAATAATTATAAAAAAAACACTTTTTATGTTTATACATAAATTGGGTTTAGATAATAACCTATATTATTTTTAATTAGGAACAATTGGACTTAACTTTCTAAATATAAATCATTTTATCTTAAACAAGTCCTTTTTACCCAAAAACACAAAAGTCAAATAATTTCAAAATAATTATGTAAATAATCTCTAAGACTTCGTTTCAAGTTGAATATTTTGAGTTTCTTTATTTAAAAATCTTTATATTATATTTAATTATTTAATTTATTAACTAAAATATTAAATTCTTTGTATTTTATAAAACATAAAAATAGTATGATAATTTAACTAATTAAAAACCCAAATAAATTATATTTTTATTAAATAATATTTTTCAAAAATTAATTAAATTTAAAACAACTCAATATTAAACAAGCTCTTAGAGGCGGTTGATATGTGATTATTTGAAAAAGTAAAAAACTTATATATGATCAAATAAAAGATAAATTAAATAATTCAATTTAAAACTATTTATTTATTTGTAAAATAAAATAAAATTTAACTATTAATTTAAAAATCTCATTTAATAAAAAATTAAATTATCCCAAACCATAAAAAATCAACTTATGAGAAAAACAAATTTCAATTCCTAATTAAAAACACTTTCAATGAAAATAGATTTTCATTTAATGTAATGGTAGGTATTTTTAATTCAAAATAAAATATTTTATTATATAAAATTTATAAAAAATAAATAAAAATATTTAATTAAGTAATAAAGATAATATAATACTACTTAAAATTAATCCAGAAATTATCTAGATAAGTAGGTAAATGTCCTTAATCTTTAATAGACAAGTGTTTAATAATTTTGAATTTAACAAACGGTCAAGAATCTATCATTCGACAATCGTACATTTACCCCCTTTATCAATTCAAGAATCTATCACTTTTATCATATTCAAATGGACGATCTAAATTTCCGACAATAATACATTTACTCTCTTTATCAATTTTACTTATTATTTATCCTTTAATCATTAAACAACCATTATTCTCGTCTTAAATATAGACCTTGTTTGAGAAAGTGATTTTTTGGATTTTGTCTGAGTTTTGTCTAAAAAAAATTATTGTTTAATAAAAAGTATAAAAAATAATAATGTCTTCCTTCAAATCCTATTGTAAGACATTATTATTCAACCATTACTCTCGTCTTAAATATAGACCTTGTTCATCGCCGGCGGCTCATTCTTCATTTCTCTCCGGCCAGTCTTCCTTCAAATCCTCTGTTTTTGTAAGAATATAATGTCGATGGCCATTTTCAGATCGAAATTATACTGTCTTCGTCCTCGATTACACACTTCTCTTTCCATCAATGGAATGGATCCTATTACTCTTCTTCTTCATCATCATCATCATCATCTTCCTCTCCTTCACTCGATATTCACAACGAAGATTCTGATAACGAAAGATCTCCAGCAGTATCTCTCGAGTTATCCCTAGCAGACAATTTCCATAACCTAATCAAAGAACACCATCGCAAAAACCCTAGTCCAAACACCTCCCCTATCCCTTCCTTCACCAACTGCTCTCTCGCATTTGAATTCTCAAAGATCTCCGCTTCAAGTCCCGTCCCCGCCGCAGTCTTACGCCGCGTCGTTGAGAAATCCAGTAACATCAATCACGGTACCCCGTTCCTACCTACTCTCGCTTTCTTCAATTGGACCATTAATAGATAGCGACGGTTTTATATCAACTCCAGAACCTTACAATGAGATGATCATCGACCTCGCTGGTAAGGTAAGACATTTCGATATCGCTTGGTATTTGATTGACATGATGAAATCACGAAACATAGAAATCCCAATTGAAACCTTCACGATACTGGTCCGCCGATATGTTCGAGCAGGTAAGGCAGCAGAGGCTGTACACACGTTTAATCGATCGAATGGAGGATTACGGTTGTAAAGCTTATCGAATTGCATTTACTTTACAAACGTGATTAACATTCTCTGTAAAAAGAGAAGAGCTGTTGAAGCTCAATCTTTTTTCCATAGCATGAAAGATAAATTCGAACCTGATGTTATAATCTATACTAATTTAGTCAATGGTTGGTCATGTAGAGCTGGTAACATTTCAGAAGCAGAAAGACTATTTGGCGAGATGAAATCAGCTGGTAATAAACCAAATGTATACACGTATACTACAGTAATCGACGCGCTGTGTAGAAACGGACAGATAACTCGCGCACACTACGCGTTTGCTGAGATGCTCGAAGTGGGTTGGGTTGCGAACCAAACTCAGTAACATTCAATAACTTGATGAGGGTTCATGTGAAAGCTGGTAGAACAGAGAAAGTTCTGCAAATTTACAATCAGATGAAGAGACAATCATGTCCTGCAGACACATCAACCTACAATTTTCTCATTACCAGCCATTGCAAAGATGATAAATTCGATGAGGCGATTAAGGTTTTGAATACGATGGTCAAACAAGGCTGTAAGCCAGATGTACGCACGTTTAATCCTATCTTTAGGGTTGTATCGAAAGCCTGAGACGTGAATGGTGCTCATAGGTTGTATACTAGGATGAAGGAGTTGAAATTAAACCAAACTCGGTTGCATTCAATTTGTTGATGCAGATGTTTGTGGATTCGAAATCGACTGATATGGTTTTGAAGCTGAGGAGGGAAATGGATGAGAATGAGATAGAGGCTAATGTGAATACTTATAAGGTTTTGATTTCGATGTTTTCTGGGATGGGTCATTGGAATAATGCGTATAAGTTCTTTAGAGAAATGATCGAGGAGAAGAATCTGAGACCTGGTCGAGCTGTTTATGAAATGGTTTTGCAGGTTTTGAGGAAAGCTGATCAGATGAACAAACACGAGGAACTGGTGGAGAAGATGGTTGATAGAGGGTTTGCTATTCGTCCCATTTGATGCTATTCGTCCCATTTGATCCTAATAAACAATTTTTTCATTCTCCGGTTGTCGTCGCTTGTGTCACTCTAAGCAAATCTCAGATGGATAAATGGTTGATATCGAAATCATGTTGTTTGAAGGTTGTGGTTGAGGTTTATACATCTTGTGGAGGGTTTTATACGAAGAAGCTTTTGGGTTCCGTTTCGGTACCGTTGAGTTTCTAAGGAATTGAATCTATGTTGAGACTTAAGACCTTATTGTCTCTTATAACGACTCAACATCGATTAAGAAATGTTCTAAAATCACGTTGAATTTGAGAGTCCAAGCGAAGTCAAATTTTAGATTTGTATTTCAATTTTATGGACAATCTGAGTTAACCTTAAATATTTCTTTAAATTAGATAGTTTTTCCTTGTAAATTTAATTAAAAATAAATAAATAAAAATATGGTGAACTAAAGAAAAAAAATCGGATTAATTTTTTCAAAATCATGTATTAACTGATTTTTTTGGCGCAGACTGTTTCTCATTTCGTTATATGATAGGTGGTTCTTCAATGTGTGTGGGTTTATTAATTTGCTTATTGTTTACGGTTAATTGCTTCAATTTAATTATTGATTGCTGGATGGGTGGGTTTTTACTGGTTTTTTAATTTAGGTATTGTATAAACGGTTTTTTAATTTAGGTATTGTTTAGTAATTTAGATGTGTGGTTATTCAGATTTTGCATCTTGTTTCTCTAACATGAAATTCTTACTGTTAATAACATAAGGCTTATTGGCTTCAATTTATTAATTATTAATTATCTTTTCAAATCTTTAATATAGGTTAATTATTTATTAATTTATTTGTTTAATTATTGATAGGTAATTGACTAATTGTTTAACTTATTAGGAATGTTTAACTCGGGAGCTACTCGTCCTGAATCAGAAGATGAAACTCCAACAACACAATCAAGCACTATTCCAAATGTGAGATCTAAGTCGGATGCAGCCTGGGAATATGCAATTCTACTTGAGTATATGGGTAAGAGATTAATTTAATGCACATTTTGTGAAAAAACTATTTCTGGTGGAGGGATTTCTCGGTTCAAGCAACACTTAATGGGAATAAAAGGAGATGTTCCGAAATGCAAACAAGTTTCAAATGAAGTACGGAAAAAGCTTATAGGCTTAAATTATGAAAATCTCAAAAAGTTGAAGGAGAAGTCGATAAATTTAGAGAGTTTTGATAGTGAAGAAGTTACAATGCCAATGTCATCTTCAAAGAAAAGAGGTGTTGATAAAGTTTTTCAAAAAAATTTCAAACATAGTATTTCTGATCATTCTCAACCAAGTATTAAAGCTGCATTACAAAGTAAGGAAAGATGGCATGACACTACTTTAGCTTGGGTAATGTGTTTTTATGATGCTGAAATTCCATTTAATGCCTTGAACTCACCTTATTTTTAAATAGCAATTAATAAGAGTATTGCAATGGGTCATGGATATACACATCTAACATATCATGCTGTGCATGTTGGATTGTCAAGAGATGCCAAAAAATCAGTGGAGTTGATTGTTGAGGATTATAGGAAATATTGGAAGGACACAGGATGCACAATTATGACAGATGGTTGGACGAATGGTAGACAAAGGTTTTTGATCAATTTTTTAGTCTCTTGTCCAAGTCTGTTGATGCATCGGGTTTCATCTCAGATGCTTCAACATTGTGCAACTTTTTTTCTGATATTGTTGAGTGGACGGGTGTTGACAATGTTGTTCAACTTGTGACTGATAATGGAGCTAATTATAAGGCAACTGGTAAATTATTGAGTGAAAAGTATATGAACATTTTTTGGTCTCCATGTGCTGCACATTGCATCAATTTGATTTTTAAGGACATTTGTGAGATGTTTTAGATAAAAACGACAACTACTTTGGGGTCTAAGATTACTATTTTTGTGTACAATCACAAATTGACTTTGAATTGTTTAAGGCAACGTCCCTGTTGGAATGAGATTGTTAGACCCGGTGCTACACGTTTTGCTATTACTTTTATAGAATTTTAAAGTTTGAATGACCACATGGCAGACTTGTAAGCTTTGGTCGTATCTCAAGATTACTCAAAGTATTTGAAGATATCGAAGGGTATAGAAGTGAAACAAATTGTATTGGATTATAAGTTTTGGACCAATGTTGTGATTGCTGTGAAATTGATGGCTCCATTGATGCGTCTATTGAGAATTTGTGACGCTGATGATAATCCTGCAATGGGATATGTTTATGAATGCATGCGTAAAGCACGTAAAGCAATGAAGGATATATTTTTAAACAAAAAGAGACTTTATAAGCCTTATACTGATATCATCAAGGCTAGGTGGAAAGGTATGTTTTGTCAACCTATTCGCATGTTAGCATATCAATTGAATCCAGCCTTTCAGTATTATCAGGACACTTACTACAAGAAACAAATTGTTATTCAAGCTATACTTGATTTTGCAACCATACAAAAGAGGATAGGCAAGATAGATGGGAAAATGTTATTTCATGAAGTTGAACACTTTAAAAATCATAGATTACCATCTTTTGCACATGAAATGGCGTTGGATATGTCGAAGTCTCTAAGTTCAGGTATTTATAAATTGAATATCATTTTATTTCTTATGTTTATCTATTATGGATAATTGAATATCATTTTTAATAGATGCATAGTGGAAGTCATTTGGAGGAAGTACCCCAACTTTGCAAAAGTTCGCAATTAGATTTCTTAGTCAATCAGCATCTTCACCAGGTTGTGAGTCTAATTGGAATACATTTGATTGGATTCATTTCAAAAAGGAGAAACAGACTAGAGCATGAAAGACTTAATGACTTGGTCTATATTCACTATAACTTACGTTATAGTGCAGAATATGTATGAATACATTGTCAAAAACTTAATGACTTGATGAATATATTATGTTATTACTAAACGGTGTTTTAAATTATAGATGAAAACGTACAAGATAATCATATGATCCTATTGATTATGAATCAATTGATAAGACGGAATTTTGGATCATTGAACAAGAACTAGAAGTAGATATTGGCATAATTGAACTAGAAATCATGCTAAAGGAAGCACCCGTTTGTGCTGAAGAACGAGATGAAAATGTGGGAGTAGGTTCGTTTCTCGTTACAGGTTTGTAATATTTCTCATTTTATGAATTTGTGATATTGTGATGTTCTTCAATGTAAAATATTAACTTACTAATATTGTTAAATATTGTATAAAAATGATATTTCAGTGAATCAGGTTGTTGAAACGGATTTAGAGAATGAAGATTGACTAACACAACTATTTCTATGAGAAGAAGTCGTATGATTTGAATATTCAATATTGTGGTTGGTATCTTTATATTTGGATTAAACATTTGTTGTTGTTGTTGTTGGTGTTGTTGGTGTTGGTGGTGTTGTTGTTGGTGTTGTTGTTGGTGTTGTTGTTAACTTATTATAAGTATATATTTGGTGTGATTGTTGTTTTGAATCTTTTGATTGTAAGGAATTATAGATATTTGGTGTGATTGTTATATTGATTATAGGGAATTATGGTTATTTTATTTGTTAATTTGATTGTAGAGAATTATGAATACTTGGTATAATATAAATTTAATTGGAAATTATTAAGTTCAATTAGTATTTACTTGATTATTTTTTATATGTCTAACTAATTTATATATATAATTTATGTATTAATATATTTAAATTTATTTAAAAAAAATTCGGTTGAAGCAGTGGTTTAACTAGTTGAACCGGTCTAACCGAAATACATCACAAAAACTGGGTTGATGACCGGTTTTCAAAACCTTAGTTATATCCCTTCCTCTTCCCTCCCCATTTTAGTAACGACGGAGAAACCGTACGGAATCATAATATCCTATCACAATAACAGTTTCCCCCGCCCTAGGGTTCCTACGGTCGTCGTCGTCGTCGTTCTCAACCATTTCATCTCTCTTAATTTCTCATGATGGAAAAGGAATTAGACAGTGTCGTTTATCTTCATGGAGATCTCGACCTTAAATCATCGAGGCTCGTGCCTTACCTAACATGGATTTACTAACTGAAAGAATACGTCAATGTTTCACCGCTTTCGATTCTTGTCGGAAACCTTTCACCGCCAGATGGAAACGTCAGCAGGCTCAATGCGACCATCGCAAAATCATTACCAGCGATTCGTACGTAACCGTATGTCTCGCCGGAGCTACAGTAGCTCGTACACGCATGAATTCAAACAGTCCGAATCCGGTATGGAAAGAGAATTTCATTATCCCTTTAGCGCATCTAGTTTCGTTGGTTGAGTTTCTGGTGAAAGATAATGATGTATTCGGAGTAGATCTGATTGGAATCGCTACTAATTCTACTGAAAGGATTAAAACTAGTGAGATGATTAACGAATGGGTGCTTTTAATTGGATATAATGGTAAACCGCCGAAACCTAATTCTGTTGTACGGCTTCAGATGCAGTTTATTCATTGTGATCGGAATCCGGCTTATAGTCATGGAAATGCACCGTATACAGAGAGGTTTGAGGTGCAGCAGAGTTATTTTCCTGCACGAGATGGAGGTTTGGTAACGTTGTGTCGTGACCCACCAGTTCACGATACCAGCAAACTGTAAGTAACTCAAATATGAATAGAATACAGAATGGGTAGAGAAGAAGATGATAAAGAAATAGCAGAATGGGCAGGGAAGAAGACAAGAGAATAGAAAAAAGTTAAGAACCAAGGTTCAAGATGATTTATTAGAAGAAAGATAAAGTGTTAATCAAAAGACAGGGAAGAATGCCAATTTTATCACTGAACTATAATGAAATATTCACGTATATCACTGAACTAATTTTTGTTCGCTTATACCACTGAAGTTGAGATTAATATTCATCTATGTCACTACTCCACCAAACATCTAACCCCATTAAAGTTCTGTTAAATGAGACGACATGTGGAATTAACATGTCATCTTTTTTAATTAATATATTGACATGTCATATTTTTTAATTAATATATATTATATATATTTTTATTTATTTAAAATTCTAAATAATAAACATTTACAAAGTCATTAATAATTTCCCTCTCCTGCCCTAATTAACTAAACTTACCATTCTTCTTCTCTGATTCACCTAATCGATAAAATAGATTCACCTTTCTAAAATGGAGATAAGTAAATGTTATCCTGATAATGCATTCTTGTTGATAATATAAACTCTAATCAATCAGATAAATTCACCTTTTTAAAACAGAACAATAATCCAGAAATATAGGAAGAAAAAGAAGAACAAACTCTGAAGAGATAAGGAAACATATAGGAATAGAACAATAATCCAGAAATAAGTCTTCAAGAGAAAAAAGAAGATTTGTAAACTTCATTACCTGTCATCATTGTTCATTGTGAACTTTGTTTTTTTTAACTGATCGACGTAAGAAAAAAAGTTGAGGTCTAAGGCTCAGGTAAATGTCAAAGTTCGTCGTGGTAGGGTTCTGAAATCAAAATCTCATCTCACATTTCCCTCAATTCTCTCGCTAACTCGTCAGTCTCCCTTCGGTTCCTTTATCTGAGAAATCGAATCCTTTGAAAAACAAGAATCGAAGAAGAAGAATGGTGAGTTTAGTTAATTAGGGCAGGAGAGAGAAATTATTAATGACTTTGTAAATATTTTGTTATTTAGAATTTTAAATAAATAAATAAATATATATAATATATATTAATTAAAAAAGATAACATGTCAATATATTAATTGAAAAAGATGACATGTCAATTCCACGTGTCGTTTCATTTAACATAAAATTAACGGGGTTAGATGTTTGGTGGAATAGTGACATAAATCAATATCAATCTCAACTTCAGTGGTATGAGCGAACAAAAATTAGTTCAGTAATATACGTGAATATTCCATTATAGTTCAGTGATAAAATTGGTATTCTTCCCTCAAAAGATATCTCCAAAAGTTATAATCCCCTTCTATTTATATTATGAGGATTTGACCATATACACATTTATTTACTAATTGTTTTTATTACTTAATTACAGTTATTAATTAACTATTTATTTAAATGATGACAGGTGGCATTTCTTTTAACGAAACTTATTCGGTTTAAGTATTCAGCTTTAAGCTTCTATTTGAACTTATACATTAGGGTTCTGACACGTTGTATCAGGGTACTCATGTTCCTGATGGTATGCTTCCTGAGATTAAAGTGGACGGTGGGATGGATTTTAAGCATGAGAATTGTTGGGAAGATATATGTCATGCGATATTGGAGGCTCATCATCTTGTTTACATTGTGGGGTGGTCGATATTCCATAAGGTGAAGTTGGTTAGAGAACCGAGCAAGCCATTGCCGAGCGGCGGAAATCTCATACTTGGGGATTTGTTGAAGTATAAATCGCAGGAAGGCGTTAGAGTCTTATTGTTGGTTTGGGATGATAAAACTTCTCATAGAAAATTCTTCATTAACACGGTATGTATGATACATCCTCTTTCTCATTGTAGGTTAAGGATGATTCAAATCTTGGAGAGCATACTAAGTTAACTATAGTCTATATGGAGCTAGGATTTGAAATCTATCCTCCATAGAAACTTTTCACAAAATCTAGATGGACTAATAATAATATCCTGCAATTAAGCAAAATGTCCAGGTCACTTAATTATATATATGTAACATTTTGGGTGATCTGGGTTACAACCCAGATAGCCCATAAGGTAAATCAACCATTGGCTACAGTGGTTCTTAAGAAGTGGTTCTTAAGAGACCAAAGTTCAGAGGTACGATTCCCCTTTTAAAACGGTTTATGTTGAAGTGAATGTAACGACGGTGGAGAATCACGCTAGCTTAAATCATACCAAAAAAAAACCAACCCTCTTTTTCTTGTTTAACTATAGATAAACTTGTTTTTGCTTCCTAAAAATGAATCAAATTACTTATAACTATTATTATATGTTTAACTAATTGAGATAATATCTTGATATATACTTTAAAAGAAAAAAAAATTGATATTAAGGAGCTGCAAAAGTTGGGTATAGATGACATGAAAGTCTTTTAAACCAATTTTTGATAGTAAATGATGCTCTTTTGATGAACTTTCATTTTTTATATAAACTTGAAATAATCAAATACTAAGACTCTTTTTACTTGTGTTAAATTTTGATATTAACGCACTTTATTTTTCAAAGTATTTTTTTCGAATTTTAGTACATTTAGGGCGGAAATTCAAGATCTTTGCTCTCTTAGACAAATAGTCTTTCTACTTGAGCTATGAGTTGTTAAAATAATTTCAAGTTTAAATTGCTTTTGTTAAGAAATAATTTAACAACAAAAATATCACTCACAGATTTTGTCAATTTGTTTTCTGCAGGCTGGAGTAATGCAAACTCACGACGAAGAAACTCGTAAGTTTTTCAAACACTCGTCAGTGACTTGTGTTTTGGCGCCTCGTTATGCAAGCAGTAAACTTAGCATTTTCAAGCAACAGGCATGCATGCTTAGCATTTTCTCAACTATTTTCTTGTTTTTCATAACAGTCAAATCTATACAAAACAAATCACAATAAATATACATATTTTTCAAGCAGTGAAAAATCATTGATCAGGTTGTTGAGACTCTATATACACACCATCAGAAATGTGTAATAGTTGATACACAAGCACATGGAAACAACAGAAAAATCACTTCTTTTCTAGGCGGTTTGGACCTCTGTGATGTCCGTTATGATACCCCTGATCACAGATTATTTACTGATCTCAATACCGTCTTTAAAAATGATTATCATAACCCTTCATTTTCAGTAAGCACCTAAATTGGATCAAATTTATGTTCAAAGTAATAGTTCTATTGCTCATTATTAACCTATCAAGTTAAAAGAGTTGAATAGGTATGAATACATTGTCAAAAACTTAATGACTTGATGAATATATTATGTTATTACTAAACGGTGTTTTAAATTATAGGTGAAAACGTACAAGACAATCATATGATCCTATTGATTATGAATCAATTGTTGAGGTGTTCCTTGCCATTGCGGGCGGATTTTTTAAAATTCCGAGTAAACGGGTTAGGGTTTTCATTTATTAAAACGGGTTAGAGTATAAATATTTTTTTGGGTATTTTTCTCATAACAGAGCAAGGTTGAGAGAGAGTGAATTACAGATCTAGGGTTTTCTGGTTTTTTCTTCTTTTTATTCTTTGGCTGATCCAGAGAGAAAGATTGGGGGAGCCTTTGATTGTGGAATAGTCCAATCATTTCTAGTGTAATAACTTTCTTTCATTTGAGAGCAGGACATGTAAGTTTCTACTATTGACATTTCTTTGATTTAGTGAAACTTATCCCTCCCCTGGACGTATGTCGATTTTGACCGAACCACATATATTGTGTTGTCGTTTATTGCTTTGTGCTATTTCTTCGTAATCTGTTTGTCGTCATAGACAATTTGGAAACTAATTTGTTACAGGTTTAATTTCGAAGAAGATCCATAGTTTTGCTATTGCAAAACCCAACAGTGGTATCAAAGCAGTATTGATTGGTAATCTGTTTTAACATTGAAGTAGAGTGCTCTACTGCCTGGTTATTTGGCGAAATTCATAGAAGAGATCAACTGGTTTCTTTGCTGGTGTTTTTGTCAGTTGTTAAGGCAGTAATAATGTGGAAATTTAGACCTGATATGGTGAGTCTGAATGGTATGAACTACAAGCAATGGAAACTGATGATTAGTGATCTGTTAGTTTCAGATGATTTGAATGAAACAATTGAAAATGAGGGTGTTAGACCTGAGAATACAAAAGAGGCTGATTGAAAAAAGATAGATAGAAAGGCCTGCAACTTTATTCGTTCTTGGGTTGGTGTAAATGTTGTGCACCATGTTGAGAATGAGACTACGACATATGGTGTGTTGGGCAAACTTGAAGCTCTCTATGCTGGGAAGTCAGCAGGGAATAAAGTAGCATTGGTACGAAGGCTGGTGAATCTGAAGTACATTGATAATAAATCAATTGTTGAACACTTGAATGAATTTCAAAATATTTTGAATCAGCTGAGTAGTATGAAGATAAACTTTGATGATGAGGTGCAATCACTTTTAGTCCTTGGATCTTTGCCTACAAGTTGGGAGACACTTATTATCACTCTCAACAACTCAGCACAAAATGGTAAAGTCAACATGGCATTTGTCACCAATTCCTTACTTGATGAGGATAATTGAAAGGGGGATAAACCCTCTAAGTCTGATATGTTGGTGGCTGATAGAGGAAAATCAAAGGATAATAGAAGTGGTTCGAGCAGGGGAAAGTCTAGAAGCAAGTCTAGAGCTCCAAAGAAGGATGGTGCTTGCCATTACTGTGGCAAAATGGGTACTAGAAAAACGAGTGCTGGAAATTTAAAAATGATAAAGCGAAGGGTACAGTGAAGCCCAGAGAAAAGAAAGAATAGAGTGTAGATACATCTACTTATGCTTCAGATGGTGAACTGACATATGCTTCTAACTGTCAAGACTCTGTCTTAGCACATCTTCAAATAAAACAGCATGGATTGCTGACACATGTGCCTCATTCCATATTACTCCACACAAAGGTTACTTCCAGTCCTACAAAGCTGGTGATTATGGTGAGGTTCGCATGGGTAACAGTGGTGTGTCCAAGATAGTTGGTCTTGGTGATGTTATAATCGAGACAAACATGGGCTGCTTCATGACATTGACAGATGTAAGACATGTTCCTGATTTGATAATAAATTTGATTTCAGTGGGTAAGCTCGATGATGGAGGCTACCATAATGTTTTTAGTGGTGGAGCATGGAAGTTAAGCAAGTGGTTGTTGCACGAGGTAAGAAATGTTGTTCCTTATACAAGACAAATTTGAAAATTGTCTATGATGCATCATATTCTAATGTGATGGAGTCATCCTCTGAGTTGTGGCACAAGAGACTAGGTCACATTAGTGAAAAGGGCTGAATGTTTTGATCAAGAGGAATGAGCTGCTGAATCTTAAGGATGCTCATCTTGAAAATTGTGAGCATTGCCTGAAGGGTAAGCAGAACAGAGTCTCCTTCAGTAAGTCAAAAGTGGAACTGAAAAAGAATGTCCTTGAACTGGTCCATACAGATGTTTGTGGTCCTATGAATATTAAATCCATAGGTGGTGCTTCCTATTTTGTAACCTTAATAGACGATGCATCTAGGAAGGTTTGGGACTATGCTATAAAGTCCAAGGATGAGGTTGCAACAAGGTTTGAGGTCTTTCACAAGCTGGTTGAAAGAGAGACAAGAAGAAAACTAATGAGGGTGCGGTCAGATAACGAGGGAGAGTACATAGGCTCATTTGATGATTATTGCAAAGAGTAGGGTATTCGACATGAACAGACTGTGCCCAAGACTCCACAACAAAATGGTGTGACAGAGAGGATGAACAGAACAATGTTGGAACGTATGAGGAGTATGCTCTCCCATGCCAGGTTGGCTAAGCATTTCTAGGCTGAAGCCATGAGCACTGTAGTGTATGTGATCAACCGTTCTCCCTCCAAGCCATTGAATAATAAGTGTGCAGAAAGCGTCTAGTTAGGTAAAGATGTTAATTATGACTATTTACGTGTTTTTGGTTGGAGAGCTTTTGTGCATGTTCCAAAAGATGAGAGGTCTAAGCTAGTTGCAAAAACTAGGCAATGCATATTTTTGGGGTATGTTGATGAAAAGTGGGGATACAAGTGTTATGATCCAGTTGACAAGAAGGTTTTGAGAAACTGAGATGAGGTATTCCTTGAAGATCAGACTATTGAGAATTTTGAAGATGGTGAAAAACTTGATGCATACATACGTGATCTTTCTGGTCTTGATCTGTCTCATGATGTTGAGGAGACAAAGCCACATGTAGCTTCAGACTCAGATAGTGATGATAATGTTCCTCAGGGTCAAGCTATAGGCCATGGAAATAATACAACAACTGATCTTGGTGATAATATTGAGGTTGTTTTTAAAGTTCAACAAGAAGATGTAAATCAACAGAATCAAAAAATAGAGGTACTTAGGAGGTCTACTAGGGAGAAAATATCAAGTTCTAAGTACCCTGCTACAGAGTATGTCCTTCTAACTGATTGTGGGGAGCCTATATACTATAAGGAGGCTCTTGATGATGCTCATAAGAAAGAATGGCTAGTTGCCATGGATGAAGAGATGAAGTCATTGCTGAAAAATTGCACATATGATCTAGTTGAAAGACTAGAGTATATAAAAGTATTACAAAATAAATGGGTGTACAAGATCAAGCAAGAAGGTGATGATAGTAAGACAAGATACAAGGCTAGGCTGGTTGTCAAAGGTTTTGGCTAGAGGCATGGAATCGATTATGATGAGATTTTCTCACTGGTAGTGAAGATGACTTCTATCCGAGTGGTGTTAAGTCTAGCTGCTTGTATGGATCTTGAGGTTGAACAACTTGATGTCAAGACTGCATTTCTCCATGGTGATTTGGATGAAGATGTTTATATGGAATAACCTGAAGGTTATAATAAGAAAGGTGAGGAAAACAAGTTGTGCAAACTTGTCAAAAGTCTGTACGGTTTGAAGCAAGCACCAAGGCAGTGGTATCTTAAGTTTGAGTCGTTCATGATCATCCATGGGTACATGAAGACGTCTACAGATCACTGTGTCTTTGTACAAAAGTCTGCTTCTAATGATTTTATTATACTTCTCCTATATGTTGATGACATGCTGATTGTTGGGAGAGACAAGATCAAGATTGCCAAGTTGAAAAAGGATTTGGCTAAGTCTTTTGAGATGAAAGACTTGGGTCAAGCAAGACAAATTCTTGGAATGTAGGTCATTCGTGATCTGCTGAAGAAAAAGCTATGGCTGTCTCAAGAGAGATATATTAAGAAGATTCTAAAACGATTCTGTATGGACAAGGCAAAGTCAGTTTCTTGTCCATTGGTTACACACTTGAAAATAAACAAGACAATGTCTCCCAAGGATGAAGAGGAAAGACATGAAATGTGTAGTGTTCCATATGCTTCAACAATAGACAATCTGATGTATGCAATGGTCTGTACAAGACCAGATATAGCTCATGTAGTTGGAGTAGTTAGTTGTTTCCTTTCAAATCCTGGTAAGACACACTGGTGTACGCGTTTAAAAACGTTTGCCCCAAAAATGATTTTCTTGACTTTTAAGAAATAAACATAACATATAAAAATTTCTTAAACAAAATTGAAATAAAATCAAAATTGTGAATTGTTTAAAAAACAGTTTGTGACCAAAGAGTCGCCACCTAAATTTTTATAAAACTAGGAAAATAAATTATTTGGCATGTAAAACAATAACGCCTTTGAAAAAGAAATTCTTTAAAGGTTCGGTGCTTGGTTACACGTGAAAAGGGGCTTTTGGCGCTATGTCTCACATGCCTGTTAAAAAACAGTCTCTACTTTAACAATTTTGGCCTTTAAAAAAAATATTATTATACTTTACATTTTAGACATTTTGGATCCTACCATACTAAATCTTAATGCTAAGGATTATAAAATAAATAAAATAAAATAAAAATAAAAAATAAAACAAAATAAAAGCAGATTGCTTCTTTGCTTTGGTTTTGGTTTTAAAGAAATTTTAGGTCAATGACCTTTATATACATTAAGTTTTTTTTATTTAGATTACATATTTACAACAAGAATAGTAAAAATCCTAAACACCTATCAAAATAGAAAGCTTAAAGAAACAATATATGGAATTAAAAAAAAAGAAAAGCAAAAAAAGATTGAAATTCAAATTCAAGAAGAAAAAAAAAAACAAAAGAGCTTACAATAGGGCTGCTCTTTTGATGTTAAGGGTGGTATTTAATCTAAGATTTCCTAAGAAAATCTTGTGACCAACTTAACAAGAGTGGTGTTTGCTTAGAATTTTCAAACAGCCTAGAGAGAAAGGTGAAGGTGAAGGTCCAAAGTTGAAGTCCCTTTGCTAGGGTGTTAAGAGGGGTATTTATAGGCAAAGCTATGAAACCCTAGGGCCCAAAGGCCCATTTAACAAACTTGACCGTTGGAAAGAAAACTATTTTAAACATTTACAAATGTTTAAAATAATGGAGCAATCTCCACTTGACATGTCACTAAATCAAGTTTTCAATCCAATGGGATTTAATCTTCATTTAATAATGATGTAATACTTGGTTATTTTAATTTTATAATTAAAAAATAACCAAGTCTTCAATCTTTTCTTCTATACACGTTTAAACTTTCTCTCTTGCCACTTCCTCCTCTTTTTTAGCAACTTCTTTTATTTTCTTTTGACCGCACATGATAGTATCGTCATTTCAAGATTTGTGGTTGTCACCATCAAGAAGATGACCGTTGCCTTCACCTAACTCTTTTAACATTTGATTTCATGGGTCGAATCTTGGGCATGGGTCGGTCCATTAGTCGGGTGACCGGTCGGATCCGTCAATTGGATCCTTTCCTTGGCCTTACTTCGGGTTGATTTGCCTTTGATTTGGATCTTCCTATCTCTATTCACAAATCTGATCTGGATCTTGCATGTGGATCTTAGATTGACCCATTTCCCTTTATCCTACAAAAGAAATAAAATTAAAACAAACAATTAAAAAAAAAGCAATTGTATTATTATTAGTTATTCCTATTTCTAAGGAACAATTATAATTATAATAAAATACTAACTAACTTAATCAAATTGTAAAATCTAATCTAACTAACTAATCTAATTAAAAGAAAACAAAATATACCTAACGAAATTTTATAAAAAACGCTAAAATATATTTTATAAATAATTTTTTTAATTTTTATTTTTTATAAATACCCAAGGTAATTAATTAAATAAAACCTTGAATATTTTAAGTATAATAACTTCTCTAAGTGTTGTAACATAGACAAATTACTACCTTAACTTTATTAAGAATCCAAAAACAATTATTTTCAAAAACTCAATTGTTCTAAAAATAATCGTCTTTAATATAAATCGTGCAATGAGTCCGTGAATGAATTCGAGAAAATTTTATAGACTCAGATTTATGAAAAGTATAAACTATAAAATTAGGTGTGAAAAATGAGTGTCTATAGAATGCCCCACTTGGACAAAATTTGTAGAAAACACTCGGTTTAGAAAAATGCATGTCCAAGCTTGAAAATAGGCACTGCGTTTTGAAAACACCCAATTTATAGTTTATTTTTGGCTTCCTTGAATGAAAAGAGAACAAACCTAACGAGTCTCTCGGGAGACCCTTGTAATTTACCCTTCATTCTTCAAAGTCGGTTTATCATCCACTCGTTGACGATTCACCTTTGTTTAGAATATGCATCGCTCCTGGTTTATCGATCGTGTAGATCGAGCCTGGTGGTTTCGACCATATTTCTACACACCTCGCCTAGTCTTTGGATTGTACATGAGTACACATCTTGACTTAGTTTGCTGATTGTATTTTTTTAGCGAAATACTATTTAATCACAATTCTACTTAGTGATTATATAGATTTAAGTGTTGCTGGTCAATTTAGCGAAACACTTTTTAATCACAATTCTGCTTAGTGATTATATAGGTTTAAGTATCGCTGGTCAGTTTAGCGAAATACTATTTAATCACAACTCTACTTAGTGATTATTATAGATTTAGGTATCGCTGGTCAGTTTAGCGAAATACTATTTAATCACAATTTTGCTTAGTGATTATATAGATTTCAGTATCGCTGGTCAGTTTAGAGAAATACTATTTAATCACAATTATGCTTAGTGATTATATAGATTTAAGTGCTGCTAGTCAGTTTAGCGAAACACTTTTTAATCACAATTCTGCTTAGTGATTATATGGATTTGAGTATCGCTGGTCAATTTAGCGAAATACTATTTAATCACAATTCTGCTTAGTGATTATATAGATTTAAGTATTACTGGTCAATTTAGCGAATACTATTTAATCACAATTCTGCTTAGTGATTATATAGATTTAAGTGCCGCTGGTCAGTTTAGCGAAACACTTTTTAATCAAAATTCTGCTTAGTGATTATATGGATTTGAGTATCGCTGGTCAATTTAGCGAAATACTATTTAATCACAATTTTGCTTAGTGATTATATAGATTTAAGTATCGCTGGTCAGTTTAGCGAAATACTATTTAATCACAATTCTGCTTAGTGATTATATAGATTTAAGTGCCGCTGGTCAGTTTAACGAAACACTTTTTAATCACAATTCTGCTTAGTGATTATATGGATTTGAGTATCGCTGGTCAATTTAGCGAAATACTATTTAATCACAATTCTGCTTAGTGATTATATAGATTTAAGTATTGCCGGTCAATTTAGCGAATACTATTTAATCACAATTCTGCTTAGTGATTATATAGATTTAAGTGCCGCTGGTCAGTTTAGCGAAACACTTTTTAATCACAATTCTACTTAGTGATTATATGGATTTGAGTATCGCTGGTCAATTTAGCGAAATACTATTTAATCACAATTCTGCTTAGTGATTATATAGATTTAAGTATTGCTGGTAAGTTTAGCGAATACTATTTAATCAAAATTCTGCTTAGTGATTATATAGATTTAAGTGCTGCTGGTCAGTTTAGCGCAACACTTTTTAATCACAATTCTGCTTAGTGATTATATGGATTTGAGTATCGCTGGTAAGTTTAGCGAAATACTATTTAATCACAATTCTGCTTAGTCATTATATAGATTTAAGTATTGCTGGTCAGTTTAGCGAATACTATTTAATCACAATTCTGCTTAGTGATTATATAGATTTAAGTGTCGCTGGTCAGTTTAGCAAAACACTTTTTAATCAAAATTCTGCTTAGTGATTATATGGATTTGAGTATCGCTGGTCAGTTTAGCGAAATACTTTTTAATCACAATTCTGATTAGTGATTAAGTTCGAAGTTAAACTTCCTTAATTTTCAAAGCACTAGCGTCTTCTTCAACGGTCTTGAAATACTTTCAAGAATCGGTTCCATACTTTCTTCCTTAGAGTGTGTCGAGAGGAAACCACATGTAATCGATGTTCTTCGAGATTCATGTTGTCACTTTTGGGGACTTGTCTTTCGGCGAGACGTTTTGCCCTGAGTTTTTCGAGGGATTTGTTCGCTCGAATGCTTAATCTTTCAACCATGCGTCATGAGGTTGAGCCTCGCTTCTCGAATTCGGAGGTCAATGTGCTTAAGATTCTATGGCCTTGGGCTCTTTTATACTCAGGGTATATTTAATAGAATCGGTACATTCTTGTTCTTGCATTGGCAATTTAGACAAGAGTCTAGATGAACAACAAATGGTGATTTCAATATCTCAACCTCTACGAGTATTTTTTCTATTTTATTCGGCCTCTTTTCTTTATGACCGGGGTGTATCTGATAGATTCAAACACTTTGTTCTTGCTTAGCAATTAGATAGAATCTAAATGAACAACAGTATTGTATTTCATATCTCAACCAACACAGCCTTTGTTTAATTGATTTTACTTTTCTTGAGGTCTTAGATCTTTGGCACTTGACCTCCAATTGAGACGAGACATCGCCTTTGTTGATGACATGGTTCCGAGTTTGGACATTCATCTTTTATGAGCTCCCTCTTAAACATCAGTAGTTTAAGCTTTTGTCTAGGCTCGAGATAGATCTGTTTGCGAAGCACTTTACTTGGATTCCACTAGTTACATTAGTTCGTCAAGAGACATCCATCGGGGAGAAACGTATTTTCCCGCATCCCTACTTATTTCTTGCACTCGTTCATCAGTTCGCTTGACACTAGAAAAATTCAGGGGTCTATCTTGTTTTTATTCACAAATGCCCCTAGTTTCGACACAAGAGGTTTGATTGTTTTGGATAGATTTGTGATCCCAATTTCTCGTTGGCTTTAACTCTTTGGGGATGTATTTTGTCCTAGCTCAAGATTTGGCTTGCTGGGGATTTGAGACCGTACTTGTGAAAAGTTGCCTACGTATTCTCATAAAAGGAGAAATTCGGTCCGAACGTAATTCCGAAATTGTATCACGGATAGATCGTGATTCCGCATCTCGTTGAGGAATTTTCTTAAGTTTCTGCTGGAGTAGCAATTGACTTAAGTTGGGGAAAATTTCCTTAAGTATCTGTTGGAGTGGCAATTGACTTAAGCTGAAAATCATTTAAGATCCTAAGCTGCTAGAGAATAAAGTGCTTTAGCCATGTGTTAGGCGTTATATTTACTCATTTAAGCTAACTATGTGAGGATCTTTCAATCATTTCATTTTCGTAAAATGCCCCTAGTGTCGATATAGGGTTTGATTTTTGAAAATGTTTAGGACCGGGCTCATACAAGCTGCCTACGTATCCCATAGCTAGGGGAATTTAGGTCCAACGTAGTTCCATGCACATCCTTGTGAAAAATGTTTGTGTATGTGTGAATGTTTTGAAAATCTTTTGAGATCATAAGTCGAAGAGAAAAATACTTTAGCTTTGGGCGTTATATTTTCTCAAGTGGGACTCTGTGAGGATCTTGTAGTCATTTTTATTTTAATAAAAATGTCCTTAGTATTGACTAGGAGTTTTTGGTTTAGGAGTAAACTCAGAGTGTGATTAACTCCCTTTTTAATGTATATGCAATGAATGTATGCGATGTGTTGTGAAATGAAATGTCTATCAACTTCTTTCGATAATTGACAGCGGTGACCGCACCCTGGATGGGTTGCCTACGTACTCTCGAGAGAGATCAGGTCTCACGTAGTTCACAACTTGTGAAGTTATGAACTTTGATGTATGTGATGAGCAATTATTGCATGTTATGTGAAATGAAATGTCTATCAACTTCTTTCGATAATTGATAGTGGTGACCCCACCCTGGATGGGTTGCCTACGTACTCTCGAGAGAGATCAGGTCTGACGTAGTTCACAGCCTATGAAGTTATGAACTTTGATGTATATGTAATAAATGCATGTAATGCGAAATGTCTATCAATTTCTGTCGATAATTGATAGTGGTGACCGCACCCTGAATGGGTTGCCTACGTACTCTCGAGAGAGATCAGGTCTTACGTAGTTCACAACTTGTGAAGTTATGAACTTTGGTGTATGTAATGAGCAATGAATGCATGTTATGTGAAATGAAATGTCTATCAACTTCTTTCGATAATTGATAGTGGTGACCGCACCCTGGATGGGTTGCCTACGTACTCTCGAGAGAGATCAGGTCTTACATAGTTCACCACTTGTGAGGTTATGAACTTTGGTGTATGGGATTCAACACGCATGCTTTAGATGAAGTATCTTTTGAGCATGTCGACATTGAAGGGTTCTGAGAGTTCTTCTCCATCCAAGGTGGTCAATCTCGTGGCGCCACCTGAAAAGACCTTCTTGACGAGGTAGGGTCCTTCCCATGGTGTTTGGAATTTCCCTCTAGGGTATAGTATCAGTAAGTTCTTCTTTAGAACTAAATCGCCTTCTTGAATGTTCCTAGGTTTCACCTTCTTGTTGAAAGCTCTGGTCATTCTTCTTTGGTATGCTTGCGTGTGACATAATGCGTCTAACCTCTTGTCTTCCATAAGGGCTAGCTGATTGTACCGTGACTTACACCAATCTTCCTCCACTACTTGTGTCTCGAGTAAAACTCTTAAAGTAGGAACTTCAATTTCGATAGGTTGCACTGCATCCATTCCGTAGACCAATGCAAATGGCGTTTCTCCCGTTGACATTCGAATGGTTGTTCTATATCCTCATAAGGCGTATGGAAGCTTCTCGTGCCAATCCTTGTATGTCTGAGTCATCTTCTTGATGATAGTGATGATGTTCTTGTTCGCTGCCTCTACTGCGCCGTTCGTTTGAGGACGATAAGGTGAGGATTTGTGGTGTTCAATCATGTATTCATCTAGTACTTTGAGTACTTCTCCCCGGAAGTGTCCACCATTGTCTGAGATCAAAGCATGAGGAACTCCATAACGTGCAATGATGTTGTTTCGTATGAACTTGGCAACATGTGATGACTTGAGAACCTTATATGATTGAGCTTCGACCCACTTGGTGAAATAATCGATAGCCACCAGGATGAATTCGTGTCCGTTTGAAGCGTGAGGATAAATTTTCCCGATGATATCTATTCCCCATGTCGAGAATGGCCATGGTGAAGTCATGTTGTAAAGTAGAGATGCTGGGGTGTGCTTCAAGTTCGCGTAAACTTGACATTGATGACACTTCTTAACATATTCTACACATTCGTGTTCCATATTCTGCCAATAATAGCCAAAGCGAAGGATCTTCTTAGCGAGTGCTGATCCGTTCATGTGTGGGCCACATGTTCCTGCATGTACTTCCTCCATGATCTGTGATGCTTGAGGTTGGTCAATGCATAACATGTTCTGACCGTCAAAGGAGCGTCGATATAGCTTTCCTGCGAGTAGCACGTAGTTGGTTGCGTATTGGCGTAGAGCTCTCCTCTCTTTCTTTTGGAAGTGTGAAGGATACTCTCCATGCTCAACGTACTTCTGTAGAGGTTCGAACCAAGGTTTGGGCGCCACTTCGGTGTTGGCAATCGTCCTCTTCTCGAAGTCTCGTTTCTGTTTCTGACGAATCTTCAAAGGCTTGATTTTGATTCCTTCTGGAATTTGCGTCATGGCTGCTAACGTGGCCAAAGCGTCTGCGAATCGATTTTGACTTCTCGGAGCATGTGTGAATGTTACATGTTCAAACTTTTCTATTAGAGTCGATAAGTGTTGATGGTAGGGTTTGAGGTTGTCTCCTTTGACTTGTCATTCACCATTAGCTTGTGAAATGACTAAGTTTGAGTCTCCTACTACTTCTAGACGTCTCGCTCCTTTTTCATGAGCAATCTTCAAGCCAGAGATGCATGCTTCATACTCTGCCTCATTGTTAGTCACTTGATATTCGAGCTTGACTGAGATTGCGTTGTATGTTCCCATAGGATCGATGAATAGTATCCCGATGCCATAACCTTGTTTCCTGAAGCTCCATCGAATAATAGCTTCCATGTTGTAGGGTTAATAGTCATCACTTCGTCGTCTGGGAATGCTAACTCCTCTTCATCTTCAACTTCGATTGGTTGGTCTGCGAGAAAATCTGCTACAACGCTCCCCTTGATAGATTTCTGAATTGTGTATACGATGTCGTACTCTGATATTATCATCATCCACTTAGCTAACCTCGGAGACAAAAGCGTTTTCTGGAATAAATGACGAATTGGATCGAGTATTGATACTAACTTGACTGTGTGGGCTTGCATGTAATGCCTTAGCCTCTTAGTGACCCAAGCTAGAGCCCAACACACCTTTTCTACTGGCGAGTAATTAAGTTCGTAGCCCGTCCTGCGCTTGCTTATGTAGTAGACTGCGACTTCCATCTTTTCCTCGTTTTCTTGGGCTAGTAGACTACCCATTGCGTTTTCCGTGACTGTTAAGTATAGGATTAGCGGTACGCCTGGTCTTGGCAGCATCAGAATGGGAGGATTCTTGATGTATCCCTTTATCTTTTCGAATGCGTTCTGACAAGCGTCATCCCAAACGAATCTTTCATTTTTCCTTAAAAGTTTAAACAAAGGATCACATGTCATAGTCAACTTGTTTATGAATCGACTTATATACTGGATCTTTCCTAGAAAGCCTCGCACTTCTTTCTCGCTTCGTGGAGTTGGCATTGCCGTGATCGCTTCTATCTTGCTCGGATTAACCTCAATTCCTCTTTGCGTGATTAAGAAGCCTAACATTTTTCCTGTTGTCACTCCAAATGTGCACTTCTTTGGGTTGAGCCTAAGTTGGAACTTCCTGATGCCTTGTAAGAATTTGTCAAGATTTTGGATGTGCCCTTCTCGATCATTTGATTTGACAATCATATCATCGACATAGACTTCTACCTCCTTGTGGATCATATCGTGAAGAATCATCGTGGCAGCTCGTTGATATGTTGCTCCTGCGTTCTTCAGCCCGAAAGGCATGACTCGATAACAAAATGTTCTGACTTTTGTGATGAACGTTGTCTTCTCCTTGTCTTCAGGAGCCATCAGTACTTGGTTGTAACTTGAGAATCCGTCCATGAATGATAGGAGTTGATGGCCTGCTGCATGATCCACTAGCACGTCGATGTGTGGTAGTGGAAAGTTGTCTTTAGGGCTTGCTTTGTTGAGATTCCGATAGTCTACACACACTCGGATCTTTCCATCTTTCTTTGCGACTAGGACTACATTGGCGATCCATTCTGGGTAATCTACCACTTCAAGGAATCCTACGTCGAGCTGTTTCTGAACTTCCTCCTTGATCTTGTACACGATGTCTGCCTTCATTCTTCGGAGCTTTGGGATGATCTTAGCGTCGATCAAATCTTGAATCTTTTGTTTGAGAGGGAAACAACAATTAGTGGAATGCCCTCTAGTCTAGTGATATCCGCACCACTCATTTGTGAACTTTCCCATTACTTCTCTCCTAGGTTCTGATGTTAACGTTTGAATCAAGTTCTTCTGCAACAAGTTCCTTAAGGCCTTCGACAATGACATCCCCAAGCCGTCAAATTTTCTACAAGGTGGAGCAGTAGTGGCACTCTTTTCTTGTGATGATTGTTGACTTTGTTTAGGCGAAATGGGTTCTTTTGATGAGTATTTTGTCCTCGAGTTTGACGTGCTTGCATGGCTCTTGTTTTGAATAGACCTTTCTGCAGCTTTCCAATCGTCCATGAATGCCTTGCTTACCCTTTCTCTTTCTTCTCGCAAGCTTTTTGGATTAAGGGGTTCAATTGTCGCATAAGTTTCGACTTCTGTTGTGAGGTCTTCAAGTTGTTGCCCCAATTGTATCAGTGTATCACGAAGATCGTCTAGCTTTAGATGAACTGACTTATTGAACCTTCTTGGTGGGTTAGTCATTGTAAATTATGGTGAATATGAGTATGTTGTGTTCAAGAGAACAAAGTCAGTTCGAACCCCTTTCTTTATCAAGTAAAACAAGCAATGCGTCGCTCATATGCACATAATCCCTAACACGCAATAGACGCTCAATTTACCCATTCACAATGTATAACATGTAGAAAAGGATGAGTAAAATAAGAATGAGTTATTTTATTAAAATCCTAAGTGTGGATAAAATCACAAACTCAAGTCATAAAATAAAATAAGAAAAGAAAGCAAGCACCCCTCATCCTTTCTTTACAATGTCGCTCATGTATCTTCATAAAGAGATTTACATTTCAAGCATAAAGAAATCTAGTCCAAGTCTTCGAATCTTCAAGTCTTTTCGTCTTTCTTGATCGTCTTTATGTCTCATGCGTCTCTATTGATCGTCTTTGTGTTTCACGCGTCTTTCTTAATTAGATCTTGCGCTTAGAATCTGAGTAGTAAAGACACAAAGAAAGAAAACTAGTTACATTAGATTCTTCTTTTAGCTTTTCTAGGTTTCCTCGATTTTACTCCTTTAAAACTATTAAGTTTAACCTCAAAATTTCGAAATTGTTCACATGTTTCATGACATTTTAAAACTTTGAATGGATAAACTGAGCGCCTAGAAATATCTATATGCATACATGTATTTATCATATATAGTAGTCAAGTAAAGGGCTTCGTGACGTGGCGTTGTTGCTCGACAGGACGAGACGAGGCAACGGCTTGGTAGAATTGGCTTTTTGGATTTTTATTCTAAAGTTGGAAATGGCTTAAGAGAGAGTTGTTCCACCGACAAGGATACTATCCCAAAAGGGATCTCTCGATGTAAGGGGAGCTCTCAATTGGACATCCCCCTCACCTCTATTTCAAAATCCCTCATTCTCAATAGTAGGGGATATTTGAAAAGAAGAGAGGGTTAATCCGGATTTTTTCCTAGTGTTTTCTCAACTCTCAAATCACACAAAAGCCTTCAAGGCAAGGGTTGAGGGTGTCATTCACATTGACTACCCTTAGCACATAAAATATAGATGTGTGAGCTTCATCCAATGATGTATACCCACACACCTCCACGTTGAAGCTCCAAGTCTCATGCAAATAATCAATTAATGTCAACATGGAGTATGAATTAAAGCGTAAAAAAGTTTAAATACTTGGCCAAAATTACTTTCAAGTTAAACGTCGAATGTCCCCAGCAGAGTCGCCAGAAAACTGTACGCGTTTAAAAACGTTTGCCCCAAAAATGATTTTCTTGACTTTTAAGAAATAAATATAACATATAAAAATCTCTTAAACAAAATTGAAATAAAATCAAATTGGTGAATTGTTTAAAAAACAGTTTGTGACAAAAGAGTCGCCACCTAAATTTATATAAAACTAGGAAAATAAATTATTTGGCATGTAAAACAATAACGCCTTTGAAAAAAAAATTCTTTAAAGGTTCGGTGCTTGGTTACACGTGAAAAAGGGCTTTTGGCGCTATGTCTCACATGCCTGTTAAAAAACAGTCTCTACTTTAACAATTTTGGCCCTTAAAAAAAATATTATTATACTTTACATTTTAGACATTTTGGATCCTACCATACTAAATCTTAATGCTAAGGATTATAAAATAAATAAAATAAAATAAAAATAAAAAATAAAATAAAATAAAAGCAGATTGTTTCTTTGCTTTGGTTTTGGTTTTGGTTTTAAAGAAATTTTAGGTCAATGACCTTTATATACATTAAGTTTTTTTTATTTAGATTACATATTTACATCAAGAAAAGTAAAAATCCTAAACACCTATCAAAATAGAAAGCTTAAAGAAACAATATATGGAATTAAAAAAAAAAGTAAAAATATATTGAAATTCAAATTCAAGAAGAAAAAAAAAACAAAAGAGCTTACAATAGGGCTGCTCTTTTGATATTAAGGGTGGTATTTAATCTAAGATTTCCTAAGCAAATCTTGTGACCAACTTAATAAGAGTGGTGTTTGCTTAGAATTTTCAAACAGCCTAGAGAGAAAGGTGAAGGTGAATATCCAAAGTTGAAGTCCTTTTGCTAGGGTGTTAAGAGAGGTATTTATAGGCAAAGCTATGAAACCCTAGGGCCCAAAGGCCCATTTAACAAACTTGACCATTGGAAAGAAAACTATTTTAAACATTTACAAATGTTTAAAATAATGGAGCAATATCCACTTGACATGTCACGAAATCAAGTTTTCAATCCAATGGGATTTAATCTTCATTTAATAATGATGTAATACTTGGTTATTTTAATTTTATAATTAAAAAATAATTAAGTCTTCAATCTTTTCTTCTACACACGTTGAAACTTTCTCTCTTGCCACTTCCTCCTCTTTTTTAGCAACTTCTTTTATTTTCTTTTGACCGCACATGATAGTATCGTCATTTCAAGATTTGTGGTTGCCACCATCAAGAAGATGAACTCTTTTAACATTTGATTTCATGGGTCGAATCTTGGGCATGGGTCGGTCCATTAGTCTGGTGACCGGTCGGATCCGTCAATTGGATCCTTTCCTTGGCCTTACTTCGGGTTGATTTGCCTTTGATTTGGATCTTCCTATCTCTATTCACAAATCTGATCTGGATCTTGCATGTGGATCTTGGATTGACCCATTTCCCTTTATCCTACAAAAGAAATAAAATTAAAACAAACAATTAAAAAAAAGCAATTGTATTATTATTAGTTATTCCTATTTCTAAGGAACAATTATAATTATAATAAAATACTAACTAACTTAATCAAATTGCAAAATCTAATCTAACTAACTAATCTAATTAAAAGAAAACAAAATATACCTAACGAAATTTTATAAAAAACGCTAAAATATATTTTGTAAATAATTTTTTTAATTTTTATTTTTTATAAATACCCAAGGTAATTAATTAAATAAAACCTTGAATATTTTAAGTATAATAACTTCTCTAAGTGTTGTAACATAGACAAATTACTACCTTAACTTTATTAAGAATCCAAAAACAATTATTTTCAAAAACTCAATTGTTCTAAAAATAATCGTCTTTAATATAAATCGTGCAATGAGTCCGTGAATGAATTCGAGAAAATTTTATAGACTCAGATTTATGAAAAGTATAAACTATAAAATTAGGTGTGAAAAATGAGTGTCTACAACTGGAAAGCGGTTAAGTGGTTAATGAGATATCTTCGAGGGACCTCCAAATACGCTTTGTGTTATGGTACTGTAAAGCCACATGTTGAAGGGTTTTCTGATTCAGATATGAGTGGTGATATTGACACAATGAGATCAACTTTAGCGTATTTGTTTACTTTTGGAGAAGGAGCTGTATCATGACAGTCTCGTCTACAGAAATGTGTTGCTTTGTCTACTACAGAAGCTGAATATATTGCCATTACTGAATGTTGTAAGGAAATGAGATAGATGAAAGAATTGTTGAAAGAAATAGGCATTACACAAGACAGGTTTGTGGTGTTTAGTGACTCACAAAGTGCTATACATGTGAGCAAGAATCCAAGTTTCCATTCACGTTCAAAACACATCCAAAGAAGGTACCATTGGATCGTGAAGTGCTCGAGAAGAAGGAGTTATACTTGGAGAAAGTGCATACAGATGAGAACGGGTCAGATATGATGACAAAGGGCTTGTCAAGAGGCAAGCATGAGATGTGTTGTGCCAGAGCCGGAATGGTTCTGGCAGGAGCATCACGATGATAAATGTTTATAGTAACATTCTCCCATGGCTCGGAAGGGGGAGAATTGTTAAGGTGTCCTTGCTATTGCGGGCGGGTTTTTTTAAATTCCGAGTAAACGGGTCAGGATTTTCATTTATGAAAACGGGTTAGAGTATAAATATTTTTTTGGGTATTTTTCTCATAACAGAGCAATGTTGAGAGAGAGTGAATTACAGATCTAGGGTTTTCTGGTTTTTCTTCTTCTTGTTCTTCTTTGGTTGATCCAGAGAGAAAGATTGGGGGAGCCTTTGATTGTGGAGTAGTCTAATCATTCCTAGCGTAATCACTTCTTTCATTTGAGATCAGGGCATGTAAGTTTCTACTATTGATATTTCTTTGATTTAGTGAAACTTATCCCTCCCGTGGACGTAGGTCGATTTTGACCGAACCACGTATATTGTGTTGTCGTTTATTGCTTTGTGCTACTTCAGTCTTCGTAATCTGTTTGTCGTCATAGACGATTTGGAAACTGATTTGTTACAGGTTGATTTCGAAGAAGATCCATACTTTTGCTGTTGCAAAACCCAACATATATTATGTTATTACTAAACGGTGTTTTAAATTATAGGTGAAAACGTACAAGACAATCATATAATTCTATTGATTATGAATCAATTGATAAGAAGAAATTTTGGATCATTGAACAAGAACCAGAAGCAGATATTGGTATAAATGAACTAGAAATCATGCTAAAGGAAGCACCCGTTTGTGCTGAAGAACGAGATGAAAATGTGGGAGTAGGTTCGTTTCTCGTTACAAGTTTGTAATATTTCTCATTTTATGAATTTGTAATATTGTGATGTTTTTCAATGTAAAATATTAACTTACTAATATTGTTAAATATTGTATAAAAATGATATTTCAGTGAATCATGTTGCTGAAACAGATTGGGAGAATGAAGATTGACTAACACAATTATTTCTATGAGAAGAAGTCGTATGATTTGAATATTCAATATTGTGGTTGGTAGCTTTATGTTTGGATTAAACATTTGTTGTTGGTGTTGTTGTTGTTGTTGTTGGTGGTGGTGGTGTTGTTGTTGGTGTTGTTGTTAACTTATTATAAATATATTTTGCGTGATTATTGTTTTGAACTTATGATTGTAGGGAATTATGAATAATTGGTGTTATTGTTGTTTTGAATCTTTTGATTGTAAGGAATTATAGACATTTGGTGTGATTGTTATATTAATTATAGGGAATTATGGTTATTTTATTTATTAATTTGATTGTAGAGAATTATGAATATTTGGTATAATATAAATTTAATTGGAAATTATTAAGTTCAATTAGTATTTACTTGATTATTTTTTATATGTCTAACTAGTTTATATATATAATTTATGTATTAATATATTTAAATTTATTTAAAAAATATTCTGTTCAAGCAGTGGTTTAACTAGTTGAACCGGTCTGACCGAAATACATCACAAAAACCAGGTTGATGACCGGTTTTCAAAACCTTATTTATATCCCTTCCTCTTTCCTCTCCATTTTAGTAACGGCGGAGAAACTGTACGGAACCATCTTCTCCGATCACAATAACCATTTCCCCCGCCCTAGGGTTCCTACGGTCGTCGCCGTCGTTCTCAACCATTTCATCTCTCTTAATTTCTCATGGTGGAAAAGGAATTAGACAGTGTCGTTTATCTTCATGGAGATCTCAACCTTAAAATCATCGAGGCTCGTGCCTTACCTAACATGGATTTACTAACTAAAAGAATACGTCAATGTTTCACCGCTTTCAATTCTTGTTGGAAACCTTTCTCCGCCAGACAGAAACGTCAACAGGCTCAATGCGACCATCACAAAATCATCACCAGCGATCCGTACGTAACCGTATGTCTCGCCAGAGCTACAATAGCTCGTACACGCATGATTTCAAATAGTCAGAATTCGTATGGAAAGAGAATTTCATTATCCCTTTAGTGCATCCAGTTTCGTTGGTTGAGTTTCAGGTTAAAGATAATGATGTATTCGTAGCAGATCTGATTGGAATCGTTACTATTTCTGCTGAAAGGATTAAAACTGGTGAGATGATTAACGAATGGGTGCTTTTAATTGGATGTAATGGTAAACCGCCGAAACCTAATTCTACTGTACGACTTCAGGTGTAGTTTATTCATTGTGATCGGAATCCGATTTATAGTCATGGAAATGCGCCAGATACGGAGAGGTTTGAGGTGCAATAGAGTTATTTTCCTGCACGACATGGAGGTTTGGTAACGTTGTGTCGTGACCCACCAGTTCACGATACCAGCAAACTGTAAGTAACTCAAATAAGAATAGAATACAGAATGGGTAGAGAAGAAGATGATAAAGAAATAGCAGAATGGGAAAGGAAGGAGACAAGAGAATAGAAAAAAGTCAAGAACCAAGGTTCAAGATGATTTATTAGAAGAAAGATAAAGTGTTAATCAAAAGATATCTCCAAAAGTTATAATCCCCTTCTATTTATATTAGGAGAATTTAACCATATACACATTTATTTATTAATTGTTTTTATTACTTAATTACAGTTATTAATTAACTATTTATTTAAATGATGACAGGTGGCATTTCTTTTAATGAAACTTCTTCGGTTTAAGTCTTCAGATTTCAGTATTGACAATCTTCTATTTGAACTAATACATTAGGGTTCTAACATTCCCCACCCCTTGAAAGCCTCCTTGTAGAACGCAGTTTACTTGTAGGAAATCGTTTGCAGAACTCTGGAAACTGGGACCAGAAGAACGTCCAGTCTTCCCAAGTTGAATCTTCTATCGCGGTATGAGTCCACTGAATCAAAGTTTGTGCTACGAGGTGATTTCTTTTTTTAATCAATCTTCTTTCTAATAAAGCTTCTGGCTGTAATTGTGTCTCTCCAGCTTCTCCGGTGGAAGGTAACGTCGTTTGTACCCCTTGAAGTTCTCCTAGCTTGGCCCTAAGAAGAGAAACATGAAAAACATGATGTATCTTAGAGTTCTCAGGTAATTTTAGTTTATAAGCAACTTGACCTATCTTTTCCAAGATGACGAATGGGCCGAAATTTTGTGTTGCTAGTTTAATGTTTTTTCTTGCTGCAACTGTTGTTTGTCGATAAGGCTGCAATTTCAGAAATACCCAATCTCCCACGACAAATGTTCTGTCTTGTCTTTTGTGATCCGCATACTGCTTCATTCTGTTTTGTGCCACAACTAAATTATCTTTCATCACTTGACTCATCTGAACTATTTCCTTCAAGAAATCTTCCACTGCTCCTACTGATGTCTTCACCATATTTCCCATTGGCGAATGTATCGGAGCAACTCCATATAATGCTTGATAGGGAGTCAGTTTCAATGATGAATGAAAATATGTATTATACCACCACTCAGCCAATGCTAACCACCTGCTCCAGAATTTATGTTTATATCTGCTCATACACCTTAGGTAAGCTTCTAAACATTGGTTCACCCTTTCTGTTTGTCCATCTGTCTCCGGATGATAGGCAGTACTTAACAATGAGTTTACTCCAATAACTTTTAGTAGCTCCTGCCAAAAGTGACTGATGAATATAGGATCTCGATCTGTAACAATTGATTGAGGCAATCCATGTAGTCTATAAATGTTTTCAATAAATTAATTTGCTATATGTGATGCTGTATAAGGATGCCTCAGTTTAATAAAATGACTATATTTAGTAAATCGATCCACCACTACTAAGATTGTTGTATATCCATCTGAAACAAGGAGTCCTTCAATAAAATCCATTAAAATATGTAACCAGGGTGAATCGGGAATATGCATAGGTTGTAGTAATACTGCTTTTGTAGATTTTTCATTTTTAAACCTTTGACATATATCGCATATTTTGATCATCTCTTGTACCTAATTCTTCAATCCAGGCTAATAAAAGTTTGTCTTAATTCGTTGATATGTAGCCTGTGTTCCTGAATGTCCTCCAATACTAGATTCGTGCAATAATGACAATATTTCCTTTCTCAAATTTCCTTGGTTGCCTATATAGATCCGATTTTTGTATTTGATCACTTTTCCTTCATGTTTGTAGAGAGGGCATTTGTTTGGATGTGTTGTAAGTAGGATAATAAGCTTTTGTATTTCTTTATCTTCTTTATAGGAGTCTTCATCTTCTCCTTGCCATACTGAAGTGATTGTGGAAATCATTGTCAATTCTGCAGATTCTCTCCTAAATAGTGCATCAACAACCAAGTTTGTTTTTCCTCTTTTATAGATAATAGAATAATTAAATCCGAGAAGTTTGGACAACCACCTCTGTTGTAATACTGTCAAGATTTTTTGTTCCATTAGAAACTTAAGACTCTGATGATTTGTCCGAATATTGAAATGTCTCCCATATAAGTAGTGTCTCCATTTAGTGACTACCATAAGAACAACTAACAATTCTTTCTCATATGTGGAAAATCCCAAATGTGTTTTAGAAATGGCTTTACTTAGATAAGCAATGGGCCTTCCTTTCTGCATTAGTACTGCCCCAATCCCATAATAGCTAGCATCTGTTTCAACTTCAAGATCTTCTGCAAAATTTGCTAATGTTAATACCGGGGTAGTCATTAAAGTTTGTTTAAGCGCCTTGAAAGACTTATCTGTTCATCACTCCATTTGAACATTCCTTTTTTAAGAAAATCATGTAATGGTTTTCCAATAACACCAAAATTGCATACGAAACTCCGATAATATCCCGCTAATCCAAGAAATCCTCTTAAAGCTTTTATGTTTTTTGGAACTGGTCAGTCTTGAATACATGATATTTTCTGTGGATCAACTTCCACTCCGTTTCCACTAATCAAATGACCTAAATAATCTAATTTCTTTTGTCCAAACGAGCATTTTGACTGTTTAACGAGTAGGCTATTTGCTGTGAGAATCTTTTATACTTCTTCAAGGTGTTCCAAATGTAACTCCATATTAGTACTGTAAATAAGGATATCATCGAAAAATACCAGTACATTTTTTCGCAATTTTCTCTAAAAGTATCATTCATTAATGCCTAAAATGTTGTAGGTGCATTAGAAAGACCGAATGGCATAACTCTGAATTCATATAGTCCCGAGTGAGTCCTAAAAGCTGTTTTGTGTATGTCTTCTTCTCGTACTCTTATCTGATGATATCCCGCTCTTAGGTCTAGCTTTGTGAACACCGTGGCTCCATTGAGTTCGTCCAGTAATTCATCAACTACAAGTATGGGGTATTTGTCCTTTATAGTAATTTCATTTAATTGTCTATAATCCACACAAAATCGCCAAGTTCCATCTTTCTTTTTGACTAATATTACTGGTGAAGCAAAGGAACTGGTACTACTTCTAATAAAACCTAATTTTTTCATTTCTGCCACTAGAGCTTCAATCTCTCCCTTTTGAATAAATGGATAGCGATACGGCCTTTGATTTGGGGGAACAACACCAACTTTGAGGTTTATTGCATGATCTGTAGCTCGAATGGGAGGTAGTTGACTGGGTTCTTCAAATACGGATTGATATTGTTGGATTAAGCGAGATATTCTTTCATCTATGTTTTCCCCTTTTTGCAATTAATCTGTTTTGTTGAGTTAATTGCCTTCATGTGATATAATTGTCCTATAAAACATCCCAACCCTTTCCTGATACTTTTACCCATCGTCTCACCGCTCATAAGCCTGAAAGACCCTTTTTCCGTTGTGCCGTATAGTCGAATTTTCAGTCCGTTTATTTTTACTTTCACACACCTTTTATTATAGTCTAGGCCGACTGGTCCAAATTTCTTCATCCAATCAACACCTAACACCATGTCACAACCCCCCAACTTAAGTGTTCTAATAGTGAGTGAAAACTCATAATCCTGCATCCTCTAAGTTAAGTTAGGAATACTATGTCGACTATGTAGAATTTCCTCATATGGAATAGTGACTGTCAGTGGATTTGTCTCCTTGAGATCACAACCCAATTGTCTAGCCGTGCCTTCATCAATAAATGAGTGTGTACTGCCACTGTCGATTAGAATTGAGATTTTTCTCTTCTTGAGTTATCCCAAAATCTTGAGTGTAGAGTTGTTAGTTGTTCCATTTAGGGTTTGTACTGATAGCTCTCTCTCTTCTGCAACCAATTTTTCATCTGAAACTTCCTCATTCCTTAGTTTTTCTTCTAATTCATCATCAAGACATTCTATCACAAACATTTGACTATGATTAGTGCATACATATGGCCTCGAGTATATTTTTCATCACATTTGAAACATAAACCCTTTTGTTTCTTTTCTTTAATTAATGCTCAATTTATTGTTCTTTTGGTTTGATCTTGACTAGATTTATTTCCTTTGTTGTCTTACCAGGCTGGTTTCGGAAGATTAGCTTTGTTTGAGTCTCTTGTCGTCTTTCCCGTATGCTTCACATATTTGTGTAAATGAGGTAAGAATTCATCTTTACTTTTTGCTAATCTAATGGCTCTGTCTATGATTTCTGATTCCAATAGCTTCAACGTCTCTTTTAGTTCATCCCGTAACCCCCCAAGAAACATTGCACATAATAATTTTCGCTTTGAGGTACGTTCTTGGCAATAACTAGCGATCGTAATTCCCACCATTGGTCAATGTACTCTATTAATGATCTTGTCTGTTTAAGTAGATGAAATTCAATAATTATGTTCTGATGACCTACTTCTTGAAAAGCTAATAAAACTTCATTAGTAAATTCATCCCATGAAGTTATAGTATGATCTACCAAATAATTTGTAACCCATATATCCGCTCGTCCTTTAAAGAAATAGATCGCATAATTCAGTTTGTCAATATCTTCAAGAACGAAATTTCCAAAAAACTGGTTTACCTTTCTAACCCAACCCCTTGGATTTATTCCATCAAAATTTTCCATGTCAATCCTAGGATTCTTTAAAACTATGTCACAACCCCCAACTTAAGTGTTCTAATAGTGAGTGAAAACTCATAATCCTGCATCTTCCAAGTTAAGTTAGGAATACTATGTCGACTATGTAGAATTCCCCATCTATAATAGTGACTGTTAGTGGATTTGTCTCTTTGAGATCATAACCCAATTGTCTAGCCGTGCCTTCATCAATAAATGAGTGTGTACTGCCACTGTCGATTAGAATTGAGATTTTTCTCTTCTTGAGTTATCCCAAAATCTTGAGTGTAGAGTTGTTAGTTGTTCCATTTAGGGTTTGTACTGATAGCTCTCTCTCTTCTGCAACCACTTCTTCATTTGAAACTTCCTCATTCCTTAGTTTTTCTTCTAATTCATCATCAAGACCTTCTATCACAAACATTTAACTATGATTAGTGCATACATGACCTCGAGTATATTTTTCATCACATTTGAAACATAAACCCTTTTGTTTCTTTTCTTTAATTAATGCTCAATTTATTGTTCTTGTGGTTTGATCTTGACTAGATTTATTTCCTTTGTTGTCTGACCTGGCTGGTTTCGGAAGATTAGCTTTGTTTGAGTCTCTTGTCGTCTTTCCCGCAGTCTTCACATATTTGTGTAAATGAGGTAAGAATTCATCTTTACTTTTTGCTAATCTAATGGCTCTGTCTATGGTTTCTGGTTCCAATAGCTTCAACGTCTCTTTTAGTTCATCCCGTAAACCCCCCAAGAAACATTGCACATAGTAATTTTCGCTTTGAGGTACGTTCTTGGCAATAACTAGCGATCGTAATTCCCACCATTGGTCAATGTACTTTGTTAATGATCCTGTCTGTTTAAATAGATGAAATTCAATAATGATGTTCTGATGACCTGCTTCTTGAAAAGCTAATAAAACTTCATTAGTAAATTCATCCCATGAAGTTATAATATGATCTACCAAATAATTTGTAACCCATATATCTGCTCGTCCTTTAAAGAAATAGATCGCATAATTCACTTTGTCAATATCTTCAAGAACGAAATTTCCAAAAAACTGGTTTGCCTTTCTAACCCAACCCCTTGGATTTGTTCCATCAAATTATTCCATGTCAATCCTAGGATTCTTTAGTGATAAATTTCCTACTGATTGCAATCCCATTAGTTTTGTAGGTCGTGAGCTTCCGGTTTTTTGAGATTTATTGTCGGTTGTCAAGATAGTATCTGGTCGCCTCAAAAGTCCATCTTCAACCACCTATTTCCCTCCTTTTGTATTTGAAGAAAATACTCATATAACTTTCTCCTCATTACTTTTGTTAGGTATGTTTCTTGACTCAAGCTTGGCTTCCAAATTAGTTAAGAATTTTGACTGCATTAGTTCGAGACATTTGGTCGCATCTTGTTGGAATCTTGCGGTTTCTTGATGTATGAGTTCGAATTGTTTAACATTTTCCTGTTGTAACTCAATGAATTGGGATATCAACTTTTTTATGTTACCTTTTGCTGTTCTTGAAATTATTACTGTTGTAACGTAATAAGTTGGCTTGCCACAATCGTTTCTAGTTTAGTAGAAATAGTTTCTTCTAAATTATCCATGCGCTCGCCTAACTTTTGGATGCTTTCTTCCGTGGCTTGTGATCTTGTCATTTTGTAAACAGATTTTGCCGAGGATTGTTTAGCTCTAATACCAATTTTCGTGACCCGCCAGTTCAAGATACCAGCAAACTATAAGTAACTCAAATAGAAATAGAATACATAATAGGTAGAGAAGAAGATGATAAAGAAATAGCAGAATGGGCAGAGAAGAAGACAAGAGAATAGAAAAAAGTCAAGAACCAAATTTCAAGATGATTTATTAGAAGAAAGATAAAGTGTTAATCAAAAGATATCTCCAAAAGTTATAATCCTCTTCTATATATATAAGGAGGATTTAACCATATACACATTTATTTACTAATTGTTTTTATTAGTTAATTACAATTATTAATTAACTATTTATTTAAATGATGACAGGTGACATTTCTTTTAATGAAACTTATTCGGTTTAAGTATTCAGCAGCTTTCAGTATTGACGATCTTCTATTTGAACTTATACATTAGGGTTCTGACACGTTGTATCAGGATGCTCATGTTCCTGATGGTATGCTTCCTGAGATTAAAGTGGACGGTGGTATGGATTTTAAGCATGAGAATTGTTGGGAAGATATATGTCATGCGATATTGGAGGATCATCATCTTGTTTACATTGTGGGGTGGTCGATATTCCGTAAGGTGAAGTTGGTTAGAGAACCGAGCAAGCCATTGCCGAGCGGTGGAAATCTCATACTTCGGGATTTGTTGAAGTATAAATCGCAGGAAGGCATTAGAGTCTTATTGTTGGTTTGGGATGATAAAACTTCTCATAGCAAATTCTTCATTAACACGATATGTATGATACATCCTCTTTCTCATTGTAGGTTAAGGATGATTCAAATCTTGGAGAGCATACTAAGTTAACTATAGTCTATATGGAGCTAGGATTTGAAATCTATCCTCCATAGAAACTTTTCACAAAATCTAGCTGCACTAATAATAATATCCTGCAATTAAGCAAAATGTCCTTAGGTCACTTAATTATATATATGTAACATTTTGGGTGATCTGGGTTACAACCCAGATAGCCCATAAGGTAAATCAACCATTGGCTACAGTGGTTCTTAAGAGACCAAAGTTCAGAGGTACGATTCCCCTTTTAAAACGGTTTATGTTGAAGTGAATGTAATGACGGTGGAGAATCACGCTAGCTTAAATCATACCAAAAAAAAACCAACCCTCTTTTTCTTGTTTAACTATAGATAAACTTGTTTTTGCTTCCTAAAAATGAATAAAATTACTTATAACTATTATTATATGTTTAACTAATTGAGATAATATCTTGATATATACTTTAAAAGAAAAAAAAATTGATATTAAAGAGCTGCAAAAGTTGGGTATAGATGACATGAAAGTCTTTTAAACCAATTTTTGATAGTAAATGATGCTCTTTTGATGAACTTTCATTTTTTATATAAACTTGAAATAATCAAATACTAAGACTCTTTTTACTTGTGTTAAATTTTGATATTAACGCAATTTATTTTTCAAAGTATTTTTTTCGAATTTTAGTACATTTAGGGCGGAAATTCAAGATCTTTTCTCTCTTAGACAAATAGTCTTTCTACTTGAGCTATGAGTTGTTGTTAAAATAATTTCAAGTTTAAATTGCTTTTGTTAAGAAATAATTTAACAACAAAAATATCACTCACAGATTTTGTCAATTTGTTTTCTGCAGGATGGAGTAATGCAAACTCACGACGAAGAAACTTGTAAGTTTTTCAAACACTCGTCAGTGACTTGTGTTTTGGCGCCTCGTTATGCAAGCAGTAAACTTAGAATTTTCAAGCAACAGGCATGCATGCTTAGCATTTTTCAACTATTTTCCTGTTTTTCATAACAGTCAAATCTATACAAAACAAATCACAATAAATATACATATTTTTCAAGCAGTTGATCAGGTTGTTGGGACTCTATATACACACCATCAGAAATGTGTAATAGTTGATACACAAGCACATGGAAACAACAGAAAAATCACTTCTTTTCTAGGTGGTTTGGACCTCTGTGATGTCCGTTATGATACCCCTGATCACAGATTATTTACTGATCTCAATACCGTCTTTCAAGATGATTATCATAACCCTTCATTTTCAGTAAGCACCTAAATTGGATCAAATTTATGTTGAAAGTCATAGTTCTATTGCTCATTATTAACCTATCAAGTTAAAAGAGTTGAATTTCATTTTATAGGCAGGAACTAAGGGACCAAGACAACCATGGCATGATTTGCATTGTAAAATAGAAGGGCCAGCATCATATGATGTCCTTCAAAACTTTGAGCAGAGATGGAGAAAAGCCACAAAATGGTCAGAATTTGGTAAGCGTTTTAAAAAGATGGCTCATTGGCATGAAGATGCTTTGCTTAAAGTAGAAAGGATTTTATGGATTCTCATCCCTTTGGCATCTGTTCCATGTGATGATCCTCAATCGTGGGTTTCCAAGGAGGAGGATCCCGAGAACTGGCATGTTCAGGTTATAAATTATTGATTTATAATAATTCGATTATCACTAAAAACGTTTTAAGTTGAAGTACAAATAATAATGTCATTCACTATTTAATATGATAACAGATTTTCAGATCCATAGATTCAGGTTCTGTGAAAGGGTTTTCTAAGCAAGTTCAATTAGCAGAGTCACAGGTTTGTTTGTTTGTTTATTAAACATTCAATTTTGTCACCAGTTTCCTAATTAGTTTAAAATTGGCAGAATCTAGTGTGTGCAAAGAATATGGTAATTGACAGATGTTCAAGCGATAAGATCGGCACAGCATTTCATTTATATCGAAAACCAATACTTTCTTGGTTCCTCTTATGCATGACCCTCCTACAAAGATGCAGGTTTAAATTCATTTCATTTCATTACCTTGCCATTCTTTTCGATACATATGAAAAGTCGAACTCATGACTTTGTGAACACGAGTTTTTACGCCTTCAAATCTTTTACAAAGAATTATTTATTTGAGTTGCAAATTTTGAAAGCTAAATAATAATATGTTGTCTGCAGGAGCTGACAATCTAATACCGATGGAAATAGCATTGAAGATTGCTAGTAAAATAAGAGCAAATGAGAGATTTGTAGTTTATGTGGTTATCCCAATGTGGCCAGAGGGAGTTCCCTCTTCTGCTGCTGTTCAAGAAATTCTCTATTGGCAGGTAAGTATGTTTTCAAAAATATAATTTAATAACAAAACTTATCATTTAAGTACTTAATTTCAATTAAGATCATTGTTATTTGTACCACTTGTTTATTTAGATTTAACACAAATTAAGCTAGTTTAATTCGGTGAGTTATGAAAATAGTAATAGCGACTTAAAAAATAAGTTAGCATATATCATTTAAGTGCAATTGATCAAATCAATTATATACAAAGCATTCAAATTTATATACTTTTACTTAGTTGATTCAATATTTATTTTCCAAAAACATGACTTATTCTTATTAGTATATTGTATATATCTTGTTACCTTGTTTAGATTCCTAGATTAGTGGGTTACCTTGTTTAGATTCCTAGATTAGTGGTTTACCTTATTAAGAGTCTTTTGACTAGTATATATTGTAACATTGTTTATCAATAATAACCATGGGATTAATCTCTATCATGGTATCAGAGTAAAGATCCTCTCAAGATCATCAATCGAATTTTTTTTTTCTCTTCCTCCCACCTTGCTGCCTCACGCACAAACTTCTAATGTCTGTCCCACCTACTAATTCAGACTCCTCCTCCAATCAAAGTCAGACGCCCACCACCATGTCTGTTTCTCAATACCACTCTGCTTTCTCTGTTAACAATCTCCGCTCCATAATTCCTATCACCCTAGAGATGGGTAGCGAGGAATATCTCTCTTGGGCAGACCTTCTCGAAAACCACTGCTTGATTCACAATGTTTACGAACATCTCAAACCAAAAACTCCCAACGCCTCCGAAACACCTTCAACATCTTCCGAGACCGACTCTCTTCTGTGGAAACGCCTTGACGCCCTTGTCAAGCAATGGATATTTGGAACAATATCCAAGGATCTACTAAACACGATCCAAAAACCTGGTATGACGGCTGCTCAGGCTTGGGAACGTTTAGCGAATATATTTCAAGATAACACAGGTTCTCGCGCTATGTATCTTGAAAATAGGTTTTCTCAAATTCGTCTCAATGATTTCCCAAACATGAGTGCTTATTGCACTGAATTGAAGATGATTGCGGATCAACTTGCTAATGTTGATTGCCCCGTTTCTGAAAATCGACTGGTGTTGCGTCTACTTGGGGGTTTGAATGAAAACTACGAAACAATCGCCACCATAATAGGTCAAAAGAAGCCTCTCCCATCTTTCTACGATGCTAGATCTGATTTGCTCCTTGTTGAAACAAGGAAGGATGAATTCGTCCACACAAACACCTCTTTTATTGCCTCGGACGATCGTAGCCAAGGCCGCGGAAACAACTCTAGCCAATCAGCCCGTGCTACCGGCCAGCAGCAGCAGCAGGGCACCTCTAGCGCGCAGGAACAGGCCGGCCAGGGCCGAGGACGCAGCCAGCGCGGCAGAGGACGCGGTCGCAACACCAGCCGCACATACCACCAGCAGCAGCAATTCTGGGCACCTCCTGGCCAACAGCAATGGGCACAGTGGGCGCCTGCGGGCTGGACAGCACCCCCTTGTCCCTACCCGACACAACAGATCTGGCCGCAGCAGCAAAGCGCCCCCTGGCACGCATCTGGTCAACAGCAACAAGGCGCCTCCTGGCGCGGTTCTGGCTATCAGCAGCAACACACTCGGACAGCAGGAGCAGGCGTACTCGGTTCTCGGCCACAGCAGGCCTACATGGCTGAGACGAGCCAGCAGCAGCCCCAAAGTTACGTTGCAACCGATATCAATCAGGCGATGCACACTTTATCCCTTACTCCGCCTGACGATACTTGGTACATGGATTCGGGAGCAACTTCACACATGACACCCAACTCAGGTAGTCTCTCGTCTTATTCTAATTTAAATTGTGTTAAAAATATCATTGTTGGGAGTGGACAGGAAATCCCGATTCGCGGTATTGGTAAAACTAACTTAAAACCACCCTTACCACCCTTACTTCTGAACAATGTTCTACATGCTCCCAAACTCATTAAAAATCTTATATCTATTCGTCGGTTTACTCGTGATAACAACGTCTCTGTAGAATTTGACTCACTTGGTTTTTCTGTAAAGGATTTCCAGACGGGGAAGGTTATCATGAGGAACAATAGCTCGGGGGATCTCTACCCACTCTCTCTGTCGAGCCAAAGCCAAAAACCCCCAACTAATTCTTCGTTTACTGCAATTTCGTCAAATTTATGGCATAATAGATTAGGACACCCCGGTGTCGATATTTTGCATTCTCTCAATAAATCAAATTCTATTTCTTGTAAGCCCGTTTTAGGGTCTAAACTCTGTGAGTCTTGCATCTTTGGTAAACAAGTTAAGTTACCATTTACCAATTCTGTCTCTTATACTACTTCCCCATTCGATATTATTCATAGTGATTTGTGGACGTCGCCTGTGCTAAGTACAAATGGACATAAATACTATATTCTGTTTCTTGATGATTACACAAATTTCCTTTGGACTTTTCCAATTGGAAACAAATCCCAAGTATTCTCCGTCTTCTCTACACTTCAAAATCAAATTCAAACACAATTTCAAAAGCCCATTAAAACAATCCAATGTGACAACGGAACTGAATATAACAACAGTCAATTTCGTACATTTTGTGACAAAAATGGTCTACAATTTCGCCTCTCTTGCCCCTATACTTCTCCTCAAAATGGTAAAGCAGAAAGAAAAATACGCACCATAAATAACATGATTCGAACATTGCTTACTCATGCTTCTCTCCCGTTAAATTTTTGGCATCACGCCCTCGAAATGACCACTTATCTCCTAAATATTCTTCCAAATAAACAAATTCGAAATTTCTCACCCACTCAACTTCTATATAACCGAACTCCTTCTTACTCTCACCTAAAAATTTTCGGTTGTCTTTGCTATCCTCTTCTTCCTCCAACCACTATTCACAAACTTCATAAACGCTCTACCCCTTGTGTCTTTTTAGGATACCCCTCTAATCATCGCGGCTACAAATGCTACGACCCAGCCTCAAAAAGATTTATCATCTCTCGTCACGTCATTTTTGACGAAACAAAATTTCCCTTTTCTCTTGTCCAAAACCCAAACTCAACTCACCCATCTCAATCCGAACCAATAACCATCCCAATACACATCCAAACCCCGCCCATCACCGAGTCCATTTCCCCACCAAACAACACTCCATTACCGAGCCCATTATCAACTCAACACACTCCACCAAACCCACCATCACCCATCACCACTTCACCAGGCCCAAACCCAAACACGACCAGCCCGTCCACAAGACCAAACCGTCCAAATCATTCACCAACCATCATCAATCCAACACGGACAATACGAACCCGCGCAATGGATGGGATTGTCTGTCCAAAACGCATTTTCAATCTAAACACACTCACATCTCCATCGCCTATTCCCAAAAACCCAAAGTTAGCTTTATCAGACCCGAATTGGAAAGCCGCCATGGACGATGAGTTTAACGCTTTAATTAGTAATAAGACTTGGGACTTGGTTCCGCGTCCTCAGGGTGTTGATATTATACGATGCATGTGGATTTTTAAGCATAAAACTAACTCTGACGGCTCTTTTGAGAGGCATAAAGCCCGTCTTGTTGGTGATGGCAGGTCTCAGCAGATTGGAATCAATTGTGAAGAAACCTTTAGTCCTGTTGTCAAACCAGCCACCATACGAACTGTTCTGAGCATTGCTTTATCGAAGTCTTGGTCCATTCACCAAATGGACGTCAAGAATGCATTTTTACATGGTAATCTCAACGAAACAGTTTACATGCATCAGCCTTTCGGTTTTAGAGACAAAATCTTTCCCGACCATGTTTGTTTATTGCGCAAATCTTTATACGGCTTAAAACAAGCTCCTCGTGCTTGGTATCAAAGGTTTGCAGATTTTGTCTCTACAATCGGTTTTACACACAGCACGACTGATCATTCGCTTTTTATCTATCAACATGGGTCCGAAATTGCCTATCTACTCTTGTATGTTGATGACATTATCATTACGGCTTCGTCTGATCAGTTACGTCAGACTCTCATGAAAAGCTTAGGCGCAGAATTTGCTATGAAGGATTTAGGTAAATTAAGCTATTTCTTGGGAGTTGCTGTATCGTATACTAAGGATGGACTTTGTCTTAGTCAGAAGAAATATGCTGAAGAAATTATTGATCGTGCTGGAATGTCTACTTGCAAATCAACACAAACGCCGGTCGATACAAATGGCAAACTTGGAAAATCAACTAGTCCACCAGTCTCTGACCCCACTCATTACAGAAGTTTAGCCGGAGCACTACAGTATCTTACTTTCACACGTCCTGATATTTCATATGCAGTCCAGCAAATTTGCCTCCACATGCATGATCCGAAAGAGGCTCACTTGGCTGCCTTACACAGAATCATTCGATACTTACAGGGTACAAAGCACTATGGCCTTCATCTTTACAAATCCTCACTGTCTACACTCGTTTCATATACTGATGCAGACTGGGGAGGATGTCCAGATACCCGTCGCTCTACATCTGGCTATTGCGTCTTCCTAGGCGATAATCTTCTGTCTTGGTCGTCAAAACGGCAATCCACACTTTCTCGTTCTAGTGCTGAAGCTGAATATAGAGGAGTTGCCAATGTTGTCTCCGAATCCTGTTGGCTTCGCAATTTATTGTTAGAACTTCGTATCTCATTGGACAAAGCCACACTGGTCTACTGCGACAACATAAGTGCGATTTATCTCTCCCAAAATCCGGTCCAACATCAACGTACCAAACACATCGAAATGGACATACACTTTGTAAGGGAAAAAGTAGATAGAGGTAAAGTTCGCATTCTTCATATGCCTTCTCGTTTTCAAATCGCTGACATATTCACCAAAGGACTTCCGCGCATACTATTTGAAGATTTCAGAGACAGTCTCAGCGTCCGAGAATCTCCCGTTTCGACTGCGGGGGTGTATTAGTATATTGTATATATCTTGTTACCTTGTTTAGATTCCTAGATTAGTGGGTTACCTTGTTTAGATTCCTAGATTAGTGGTTTACCTTATTAAGAGTCTTTTGACTAGTATATATTGTAACATTGTTTATCAATAATAACCATGGGATTAATCTCTATCAATTCTATACTCATATTTTAGTATATGCTTAATTTTTAGTTTTATCAATCTCACTTAACCTATTTGTTTTGTAGGGACAAACCATGCAAATGATGTATGACATTATTGCTAAAGAGTTGAAATTCATGCACATTAAAGATGCACATCCTAAGACTACCTTAATTTTTACTGCCTTGGTAAACGCGAAGAATCTCCATTGGAAAATTCCCAATCCAGCGACCAATCTTCAAAAGGAGAAACGGTAACACTATTTTCGCGAAAATCATAAAAATTTGGTGAAACTCATACAATAAAGATTAAGTTATGACATCGTAACACGATGAAAAGATCGATGTTAACAACTCATAAGAAAATAACCATCATTCGACACGCTTGATGCTCAGAATTTGCATGTTAAAATAAGTATATAATGTATGTAAACATGGGAATGCCCATGATGATTGGAAATGTCCATATATATATATAGTTGTATTTTATAAATTATATTATTACATCTATTAATATAATTTATAAAATACAACTATATATATATATATATGGAGATTCCCATATTTACAGACTCAATCATCACGGGCATTCCCATGTTTACATACATTATATACTTATTTTAACATCATTAATTAAGTTGAAATTTGAAGTATTTTTAGACATTTGATTACAGATTTCAGCTTCTATGTACATGCAAGTAAATGGATCATAGTAGATGATGAGTATGTAATTTTGGGATCTGCAAATATAAACCAGAGATCTATGGCGGGTTCAAGAGACACAGAGATAGCTATGGGTGCGTATCAACCCCATCATACATGGCTAAGAATAATCATATGCATCCCCATGGCCAGGTTTGCCTACTTTAAAGTTTCTTTCTTGCTTAATTTTCTTTTAAGAAAGGTAAATATTTTATTTAGCTCGGGCAAAATACACTCAACGAAAATGACACGACCCCTAATTTCCTAAAAAAAAGTAAAACGCAAAATACACATTTATTCACTCGTCCTATCCAAATTATTTTGAAGTTTAGTAACTCATGAGCCAGACTCATTACCGACCCCGAGGTTTAGGGGGTCATAAACGAACAATAAATGTGTTATTATTTTTTATTTAAATAGGTATATTTTATGTTAGATTAAATAAAAAAGAATAGCTTTGTGATATTATTAACAAAAATAACTTATTGTAGTTATTTAAATGTTATATGAACACATTGTAGTCCATTGTTCAAAACATATTAGGGTGGCTTAGATGGCCTTATTCTATGGTCAATCGTGTTTTGAATTGATTTGGTTTTCGATTTATTTATTTTTGTCATTTTTGATATAATAAAGAACAAATTATCTTGATATGTATTGTGATGAAATTAGATATACGGATACAGAATGTCGTTATGGGCAGAACACCTAGAGAGTATCGACTACTGCTTCAATCATCCCCAAAGTTTGGATTGCTTGAGAATCGTGAACAAGATTGTGAATGATAATTGGGCTAAATATGTAGCCGACAAATTCACTCCCATGGTGGGACATCTAATTAAATACCCAATTGAAGTTTCCTCTGATGGTGAAATTGGCCATTTGCCAGGCCATGAGTATTTCCCCGATCTTGGTGGACGTATTCTTGGTGGGAGAACCAACCTCCCGGACGCCTTATTCATTTAACATCGTTCAATGTTCTTTATTTTCTCTTGGCAAATGAGCGTTTTCTCAACGTAATGCCAATGTGCTTGAGCCTAACTTAACAAAATAATATATATTATATATTGAAGGCACCCAAGATCACAATAATGATCAAGTTAGCTTTGTATAACGATTCATATATCATACAAATCTCTCATTGTGTATAATGGCAAGGTGATTCCTTTGCGTCTTTATTGATTTAAACTAGCTAGTCAAAATTCAATAATTTAAAATAGTTATATTTATTTTAGTGATTGAAGGGTGTTAAAATAAAGAATAATAAAAAAAAAACAAAAGGGACAATTAAAATATTTTCAAAAAGGAATGTGAGCTGTGAGCATCAATTAGTGTTCATAAGTTATTGTTTTCAATTATATGGTTTGTCAAATACCTTATTATTTGAAAAAATCTTATATATATATATATATATATATATATGTATATTCAATCACCCCAATCCTAAGCACAAACGTAAAACTGTTATGGACTCATTTTGAACTAAAAATCAACAAATTCTTTGGATATAAGTTCAAATATAAGGTTTTGATATAATAAAAACTGATATATTTTTGTCGAATATATAATCAATTCAAATAATCGAGCCAATATGGGACTCAACAAATATATTAATTAAAGTTAGACTCATGAATAAGTTGTACAAATATACCAATTTCATATTTTTATTGTGTTGGTTATAATTAATTATGTTTGATTAATAAGATTAAAATGAATTTATAATGACGTCATAATATGATTTATTGGATATATATATATATTTTTTTATTAATTCGACTTCATCTTATACATCCAATCTAATCCATCTAGTAGGTCGGGGACACGCTACTTTGTTATATCATTGTGTTTTGGGGGTGTTAAATTACATTTTAGGTTTCATTTGCTTTTTTTTTGTATTGGTTTAATTGTAAAGTTTAACTACTCTCATTTATATCACATTGAATTGATTACCATGTAGTATGTCCGGATTTAAATATATTCAAAAATTAATTGACTTAATCTGATTTATGATTACCCTAATTTTATCTAATTAATGTTTATTATTTTAGTTGAAAAATATGCATGTATGAGAAATGCTGAATTAAAACTTACTTTTAAGAGCATTAGTTTTTATATGTTAAAATGGCCTCACCATAGTTGCCCTTATACAACATTAATATATCTAGCAACCTATCATAGACAATAGAGATTGCATGAAACTTATTATTCAATAGTAATCATAACTAGTCACTTTTTTAGCTTCTCCAACCATCCTCTAGCCATCAAACCCTACATGTGAAAACACACAAATGATTGGGGCAATAAAAACAATAATTTTTTATCTTTACAAAAAAAATTAGAAAAAATTACTTGTTGCAGTCGACGTGAGAGTCGATAGGGATATTGGTGACTAGTTGGCAAGTCTTTGGAAGCTTCTTAGCATTGTTATAGTTGATTGTAGTGTCGGCATGAGCTGTTTGTTTAAGACATTGGCACAAAATCTTTCGATAACTTTGTGAAGCAGATGCTATCTTATCTAACGCTTTGGCTCCCAAGCAACATTGAAGACTCGGGGAAGCAGAGTTATCCGTATTTCTAAGGAATGTGGAACACGATGACAATTGTGACAGCTTCCTGGCAAGTTGCAGCGGATTCCACTGTGGGCATCAATAGCATCACACTCGAAGATATAACAAGAAGCCCTAAACCGAACATAATTGATCCATTCATCATGGTTGGTTGGAATTGGAGTAGTTGCAAGTTTATGTATATTTCTTCTTCTTCCTTCTTTGTGGGTGTACGTGGTTATGCATGGATGAAGCTATCATTTATATAGATTATTCGTGAGGGTATTTTAGTCACTACATAGTATATAATTTGTTTATTTGGAAGGTTTTGATGTTACTATTTTGCATCAAGGTGTGCATTTGGTAATAAATTAATTTTTGGTTATAGACAAAATTGATTTATTCGTTTACCTTTATTTTATGCTTTTTTTTAGCTACCAATATACTTAGGTCATAATCATCCATAAATTGAAGAGATCATTTATAATTATGATAGTAAATATTGAAAAGAAAAAAAAGTTAAAAAAATATATATTAAAATAAATAAAATATACAGTTCAGATCTGATTTAAGTAAGAATAAAAAAATTCAAGAAATCACCGTTAATAGTATTAATACCAAACTTTATCTTCAATTGACTCATATTCTTAATATATATATATATATATATATATATATATATATATTATATATAATTTATAACTAAATGATCAAATAAAATAACCCAATTAAAACTGAGAAGAAACGAAAAACAGGATCTTGACAAAAATCCAAAACCATAAATCATTAACACCTTACATAGACTCGTCGTCGTCTTCTTCAAAGATTGCAGGGGGCTTCATAGTATGTTAGTTTAATTTTTGGAATATGCTCGACTTTCCAAAACTCTGGATCATGGGGTCCCATCTTTTGTTCTATCCCTGTGGGTACCGTTGGTAGAGATAGGCATTTATTGATTTCTAGCTTTCTTAGCCTAGACATAGCTCCTTTTGTCAAAACTACACTCTTCAAAGAGCCCATTCCAGTAAGGTGGAGCTCCTTCAAAGAGCCCATTCCAATAGAGGAAGTTGTATATTCATATAAATTGATGAGGAAGGTATAAAGAAGTCAGACGGCTCAATTTCTCTATCGCTGAGGATACATGCGTCCAGTTTTGTAGAGTTAGTGACAGAACAGCTAGACTCTTTAAATTTGTCAACATTCCAATTTCTTCTATCACATTTATCACATTCACATTCGGCTGATCCGCATCAAACCCAATCAATTTCTCTAACTTGCTCAATTTTTCGAAACACTTTGAACCATATTTCTATTAACCAGTTCAATTAGGTAGCCCTCAGCAACCTCTTCGCGGGTATATCCTACCAGTTTGTCTTCGGCGAATCCTTCAGACACCCATAATCGAATGAGCCTGGATCTTTTGATGACTTGATCTTCCGGAAACATCATCTCATCACTTCCTAAGGGCTGATCAACACACTGAATATCATCAAGCTCAATAATGTATCTCTTTTGTTGCAGATAATTATTCAGTGTGTTGATCAGCCATTCGACACCATCTGACCCTTCTTTTAATTCTCCTTTAAAACTCTTCAAGGAAGCTCGGAGAAGTCCCGAGATAGTAAATGACTGAGAAACGGTTATCCAAGCTCGGCAATCAAAGCTCTCCTTTACTGCTCGACTCTCGTAGACTTTCTTTACCAGAGTCGTCTTTCCTACGCCCCCCATCCCTACCACGGTGACAATAAATAGATTCTTATCTTCCACATTAAGCAATGTGGATAATTGGCTCTTGGAATCGTCGATTCCCACCACCTCAGTATCTTGGACAAATAGAGCATCAAGTCTCAAGGCATGCCCTCCCAAATATTCATGATCATGTGATGTACTCGGAAGAGAAAATGTCTCTCTTCTTTCTTTGATTCCTTTCATCTTCAAGCTGATGAGTTTTATCTTTTCAGATAAGAGGTGCCTTGTTCTCAGATTTTGCAGATGAAAGATCTGTGCTCTTAGAAAGTGATGAGATGGCAGTGTCAAAAGAAGTAAGAACTCTTCCACAACGTCTTCGGTCTCAAAAGCCAAGTCTCTGACTTGTTTCACCCATATCTTCAGTGCATCGTCTTTTTCATTTATTGATTCCGCCATCTTCAGAAATGAATTTATGTACTCCAAATCATCTTTTAAACCGCTCACTCTTTGGCTAACATTGGTCATAGACTTAGTTTCTTTTGCAAGAAGTTTAATCAGCATTTCCAGTGCTACCACCGTCGTCCCAGTTGCTATCGATTCCATTTTGCAATGTGGTGTTGTATTCACGGCTAGAAATATTTGAAAGTTTAATGTGTTTTTTTGCTTTGTGCATGCTCTATCAAACGTTCGGTCTTTTATAATACTAAGTTGTACAAGGCATCTTTCATTTTCCCGGCATTCAAGGAAAGATTAATGGTATCGAATTTGATCTTCTTTCACTTTTTCGTCGTTCAAGGCAAGTATGTAATGGTTTTACTTTTCGTTCAAGGTATGCAAATTTTCTTTCACTTTTTTCGTCGTTCAAGGCAAGTATGTAATGGTTTTACTTTTCGTTCAAGGTATGCAAATTTTCTTTCACTTTTTTTCACTTTTTTCGTCGTTCAAGGCAAGTATGTAATGGTTTCACTTTCCGTTCAAGGTATGCAAATTTTCTTCAACTTTTTTCGTCGTTCAAGGCAAGTATGCAATGGTGGGCTCTAGCCCAGGGTAGAAATTTAAAACAATATAATTGTATATGTATATGAGTAACATATATGATGTAGTCTAGTTGGCATTGGAGTGAAATGATAATGGGGAGGTCGGGTGATCAAACCCTTGCCTCTCCCTTAGTTTTGTATAAATTATTACAAATTTTATTTATTTTTTATTCTATTTTAAAAGTTAATATAATCATAATTATACTCTTCTAATTTTAATTTAAATCATTTAAAAAATTATATAAATTAATATATTATTTAGTCATTTAAAACATTTATATGCATTAATGATCTATAAATTAATTTAAAATGTCTATCCACTTAATAATATATTTTTATCATTATTTTGTAATTTTATTATTATTTTCATATTTTATTTACTTTTTCCTATATTCTCATATAATTAGCTTTCCTTATTATAATTTCATATTTTCTTTATTTATATATATATAGTTAATTTTTTATTTAAAACTTAATGAATTTAACTTTTTATATTTTTAAATTTAATTTTCTTTAAATATATAGTTTTAAATTTATAAATTTCTTTTTTAAATGAAATATTCTTATCTTTGATTAGATTTTATATATTTATTTTATTTTAGTAAAGATATTCATGGAACGATTGTGTCTATACTTGAAACAAATTCCCTCCCAATATAGATGATTATGGAATCGGTGAGAAAATTTTCTCCCATTTTATTACGATAAACTTTTTTAATATGTTTCATAGCAGAAAATGCTCGTTCATTAGTCGTCGTTGAAACATGTAGAGTTAAAACCAAGGTTTTGAAAACCGTTTCGGTCATCAACCCGATTTTTGTGGTGTATTTCGGTCCGACCGGTTCAACCGGTTAAACCATAGGTTGAACCGGATTTTTTTTTCTTCTTTTTAAAAATAAATTTAAATATATTAATACATAAATTATATAAACTTTCTGTAAATCTGAAGAACAACCGAAGATCTAAAGAATAGTCGTGAGTTATGGGAAAAAAAGTAGATAATCGTGATAAGAACAATCTTCTTTCTCCTTTTGTCTTCGATATTTCTCCTTCGTCGTCTTCATCATATTTCTTTCTTTCTCTGTTTCTGTTTACTTTAATAACTAAACAAAAACAAAAGTCTAAAGCAAAAGTAAAAACGAAAAAGCAAAAAGTAATAATATAGACTCACAGCTTATTAATAGACTTAATAGTATAATACTGACAAAGAAATAATTAAATATTATTATAATAATTATATAAACTTTATATAATTTACCTTTCAAATCGGAAAAAATCGGTATATTTTTAGGTTCAGACGGACGGTCAGACCGGATTTTGACCGGTTCGAAAGGTGACCGTTTTGAAGATAAAACCCGGACCGCTCACCAAACCGTTTCGCGGTCGGACCGGTTAGACCGCCGGTCAGACCGGTTAGACCGTCGGTCGGACCGCGTATTTTAAAACCTTGGTTAAAACTAAACGGATCAACCTATCAATCAAATGATACTGTTCCAATTTTTTTGTTTCAAATAAACCTCGGCACAATTCTGAGTTAGTGGACGTATTTTGGAAATTTTTATGACAAACTATATCAATCTCAAAATATTGTAGTTGACTTCTCAAATGATGCATTTCTTGTTTGGTGAAATCCTCGAGATAATACTTCTTGGCGATAGTCAAAATTTTGTCGATGTTAAAGTTTTTAAATTTATCGTTTGGGTCCAAAGTAGAACAAAGCGAAAAAAGTTCGACTGTCTCATCACTGAATCTGAACTAAATATAATTTTGAGTAGTAACTTTTTTTTATATTCTTTTAATAAATTAAATTTACGTGGTTAAAATAGAATAAATATATTATAGAATATATTAGTGAGATAAAATAAATATAATATAATATATAATATAAAATTAATTGGTTATGGTGGGCTCCTAGCTATAATATATAATTTAGTCAATTAGATAGCTATATAATTTTATATTATATAATATTATATATAACAAATTAAATCCCTCCGTGCTACCGCCCGAGTCCAGCTGTAAGTGGCTCCGCCCTGTGAATAATCATGATGACTATTATAACGGTTTTTGTTTTTCTTTTTATCAAAAATTTGGAATGTAATTCAAGGAAACTAATTGTATTTGTACACTTTTTTAAATAATATCAAAACAAATTAAGTGTATTTTGGTGTTTATATTAATTTTAGTTATTAAAAGTTTGTAAAACTAAAAAGTATAATCAAGGACATATTGTTGTTTCATTCATAATCAGATTATTTTCATAAATAAATTATACCCATCCTTCTACAAAATATATAAATTTAGCTTGGTTGTGTTTATTATAAAAATTCTATCACAATTAAATATAGTTCTCTTCTAATTAAGAATGGTGATTTGAAATTGTTCTGGGTAATCGAACCAAATTATTCCATTTGCGATAATTTTTTTTTCGAAATCGAACGAGGATGGTATTTGTGTTCCCGATCTCACTCCGAACACTATAAACACAACTAAATATATAAAATCACAAATATATTTATTTATTAATTATATTTTATAAGGGTGTAAATTTATTTTTTATAATAATATAATATTTAAATATATTACCACATATATTATATTAAAAAAATTATTTTTATAATTTTATTTTATTTATCTTTTTAATATTTTATAAACAGTGTCCGGTGTGGATTCAACGTAACCGAACAAGGGGCGGGGATGGTACTAAAAATATACCCGAAATAAAAACGGGAAAAACCGCCTCATTATCATCCCTGCTCTTAATTACTTAATTTATTAATCAAAATATTAAATATCTTCTATTTTTATTTTAAGTTCACAATCATAAATTTTAAGAGTTTGTGCTTAGTATTTTTTTGAAAAGATATTACTTGATAAAAAGTAGTTTTTTTTGTTTTTTTTTTTGTTAAAATGAATTATTGCAATATTATTTTATATTTAAATTTAAAATTTAATCAAAATAAAAAAAAGAATATTTTTATATTTTATTTAATAAATTAATTTTTTAAAAATTCAAACAGCAAAAACCATTAATCAAGTGAGCTCCTAATGTCAGTTTTTGGATTATTTGAATCTATCCAAATATTTTAATTACTTTTTATAATAACATTCCAAACTAGGACTTAAAATAAATAAATCCAATTTTTAATTGGTCCCAATTACTCCATGATGAGATTAGGTATCATGGATCCTAGGTGTTCTCATGTTTCTTCTTTTTGTTTCTTTCTAATTATGTTTACCCAAGTTTTGGTTGTTAAGCTTATATTGACTATTTACAACTCAATTATTTATGAACTTTGGAAGTTATAGCAATTTTTGTAAACAAATAATGCAACATAAATTAAAAATATTTCAAAATCAAAGAAATATATATATATATATATATATATATATATATATATATATATATATATATATATATATATATATATATATATATTATGAAAAGTATTTCCCACAACCATCCACAATAGAAATAATTTATTTTGAATACTCTATAGCCAGTTCACAAATCACATAACATAAAATATCATAATTTGAAGATTACAATACAAAGTACTACTCTAACTAAATTCCCAACACTAAAATCAATAAAGGCTGCTATTTTTCCTCACATAGTTTAATTTAAGCATAAATAAAATAAAAAATTGATTAAAACCAAAATGTCACGATAATAATAATATAGATATGGCAAATTATAGAGATCTAAGAATAATATATATATATATATATATATTAATAAATTTAAATTCCTAATATTTAGAAAGTTTAGTCCATGGTTAGATCATTTAAAAATAATAATTAATAAATAATAATATTTTATGTTTAGTTGTAATATATATATATATAATCATGTTTAATTTTTAAAGTGTCCGGATTGCCGAGTCGAGAACTTTGGTTAATTTGGATATATATGTGAGAGTAAATGAATATTTGGTCGGATTGTGGGTTGACCCGTCCATAAACTTAAAACGGTTAAAAATAAAATTAAAAATGCTATTTGTATGTTTCAAACTTGCAACATAACAAAGAAGTGTAACCCTTTAACCAACTAAGCTAACAACACTTTATATTTTAGATTTAACACTAAATTTGATGAATGCGAGACATTTGAACAATAAAAATTCAAATTTTTAATTAACTAATATATATATATAATGATGCTTAATTTTTAAAGTGTCTGGATTGTCGGGTCGAGGGTTGTGGTTAATTTGAATATATATGTGAGAGTAAATGGATACTTGAGTTGGATTGTTGGTTGACCCGCTCATAAACTTAAAATGGTTAAATATATATATATAATGATGTTTAAGTGTCCGGATTGCCGGGTCGAGGGTTGTGGTTAATTTGGATATATATGTAAGAGTGAATGGATACTTGGGTCGGATTGTGGGTTGAACCGCCCATAAACTTAAAATGGTTAAAAATAAAATTAAAAATATTATTTGTATGTTTCGAAATTGCAACCTAACAAAAACAAGTACAACCTTTAACAAATTATTCGTATATATTAAAATTTTTAAACATTTAATACATATTATTATAATTTATTTTATTTTTATTTTTATTTGGTGAATTGCACGGATTTTTCTAGTGTACATATAATATATAATATATATTCAAACATTAAAACTGACAAATGATGTCGCTACTAGAATCACCAATGAAATCACACTAATCAAAATAATCTTTTCTTCCATTTCCCTATTCAAAACAACATAAAATTTATTTTATTAGCTGATCAAATTGAAATGTAATAATATTTTCAAATAAATATTTAGCCTACCCACCCTTGAAAATATTGTAGTCTAGAGGAGGAGCTGCATGCTATGATAGAGGGGAATGGAGATAAAACAAGGAAACTCCATATCTTATATTATAGATTGGAAGAAGCAATCATTCTATTTTTTTTTTCTTACTTAATATTCTTAAAGACGGTAAGATTTATTTATAATTTTTATATTAAAATATATAATATCACATAACATATTTATTTATATATATATATATATAATAATGAATATTGAGGTTCGATACACAACCTCATAATATGATTTCTATCTCATCTCAAAATTTTCCTCTCCTAATTAACTCTCTAAAATTACTCTATTTTCTAAATTAATTTCTTTATTTTATTTTCTAGATTTCTCTCTCCTTTCATAATTTATATTTCTAATTAACTCCTAATATTACTCTCCTCCTTAAATTTTATTTATTTATTTTATCTTCTCTCCCATCATAATATATAAAATTATTCAAGTGTCTTCTCCATCACTCAAATCAGGCGAGAATGTCAATTGGCCACAGTTCAACAAGTCAAAAGCGGCGATTGGAACAGCCTTTTGAGGACTATTCCAGAAGGTGTCAGAATCCTTGACACACTTTCATCCTATCATCTAAATAACCATGAGGATTCTCGTGTTTGGAGTGTCGAAAACAATTGTAGGTTCAATTCAGGTTCTACTTTGCTTGGGAAATGAGGAGTCCATTGAACACCTCCTTGGGAACTACCCTTTTGTCTCCTTGCTTTGGCGCAGATTCTCCGCATCAATGAGCCTCCTCAACTTCCCAAACGAATGGACCGACATCAAGGACCTCGCCATCATAAAGACCAAGAGCAACAACTTTAGTTCCAATACCTTCAAGTATTTTTTCGCCAACATTGTTTATCACATTGGATGGAGAGAAACGCTACAGCCTTCTCAGGTGTCCGCAACAATGCGAATACAGTTTTGAACAATATTATCACTAACGACAACTCCCTCATCTGAACGTGGAGACGTATTCCCACCAGCGAGAAGAATTGGTTAATCTGTAAAAACTAGAACATCGCTTACGAGAAAGTCACCATGACCACTAATTTCATTGCACTTTAATTCTAAATTCTCATTTGTTATCTTTTATCTCTCTTTTATTGTACCTCATTCAGTTTGTCTTTACTCAGATTTCCTTTAAACTCATTTAACTCATTTACCTTTTTGTGGCTTTTATTATATTGACGTTATATCGTCTTTCAAAAAAATATATTTAAAATCTTATATATATATATATATATTATAATATATATATATATATAATTTAATTATTTTATAATTTTTTTACAATATATGATTTTAGAATTATTTCATAATTTTTCTTTCCTAATTAACTTTTAAAAGTATTTATTTTTTAAAATTAATTTACAAAAACTTTGATATAATATATATTAATTTCGCAATATATTTAAATATAATATATATATATATAACTAAAATATTATTTACTCCTTCCTAATTAATTCTTTTTTAAATTCATAATATATTCTCTTCCATAATTTTACTTACTAATTAACTCTTAAAATCGCCGTCTTATCTAAATTAAAAAAATTCTCTCATCTTAATAATATATATTATTATTATTATTGACTTATAATTACAAATATCGTATTGTGTCATTTTATATCAATATCGGGTTAGATCGTCTCATTTCCTAGCTCTATTAGTTATATATCCATCTTGATTGCTCCAAGTTATTGTACTTGTTGGTAAAAAAAAGTTAAAAGCTTTTGTTTATTATTTTATTGGAATTTTTATTTATAATTAAAAAACAAAAAGTAAATGACATATTGATGGAATTATAATATATCATAATAATTTGATTGGGTAGTGAGCAAAATGTAACCAAATAAATGAACCCATCTAAAATAAAATAAAATGATGTATTTCAAATGTTCTTCTGACCAAGTATATATGTATGAGTTAACAAAAAGTGAAAATAAGATGAATTATATACAATCTATTTAACCTTATCATGTTACTATTACCAATATATGCTATATTTTTTTTAATAAAAAGATGAATATAACTAATATGGTATATGAGAATTATAAAATGAATACCAAAATGAGACTAATTATAAAAGACTATAAAAAATTATCTGTACAAAAGTTATAAGTCAATTGATTTTAAGTTTTAAAATCAATAATATACTTGTATACATTTTTAAATGTCATTTTTAGATATGGAGTTCGATGTTTGGTGATACTCTGAAAAAGACTTTTGCATTATATCATCTGTATCCGTTAAAAACGATATCTACTTCATAAAATTTTGACTATTTCTTTTGAAAATCTGATTTTATTATATTTTATTTATTTAATTATTTTTCAAGTTCTAGACATTAATGATTTTTTTTGTATTTAAAATTGTAAAATAATATTTAAATACTAATACATTCAATTGATGTTAAAAATTATTGAGAAAATACAGTGAGTTGGAAAACACCACTGGACTCTTTAGAAAGTTTTATGATTATCCAGAACCAAATTTTAAAGTTTTACACAAAATTTTCAAAAGCTTATAAATTTTTCTATGGTTGTTTTGTAAGAGTGGATTGAGATTTGTGATCTATCTCTTAGTCTTTGTCTTAACCGGGGAAGCTATTTATAGCCTCCTTAAATCAATGAAAAATCAAGTGGTTTGAATTTAAGATAGAAGATCAATAATGACTTTTGTCTTAATTCGAATCTACATTCATTTAGGCCATGATCAAACATATGATCATAATCGAAATTATGACAAAGTCAGGGTGATTATTTCATCATTTGAATCAACTTGTTGGTAGAATATCGACGAAGTTTCATCTTTGAAAAAATAAGATTTTGACTTATAGTTATTTGTTTGGCGCAAAGAAGAAGACGAGTCGAATCGTGAACGCGTGGTCCCCACGATCACGTTTAGGTTAATATAGTTGCTTTGTGTTGGAATTAAACTAATTCCATTAATTACTTGGAAATGATATTTGGGCTAATGAAATTCACACTAAATTCAAATATGAATTAAGTGTGAAATTAATCTAAATGAAATTCACATGAAATTCAAATGTGAATTAAAGTGAAATTAATCCAAATGAAATTCACATGAAATTCAAATGTGAATTAAAGTGAAATTAATCCAAATGAAGTTCACATGAAATTCAAATGTGAATTAAAGTGAAATTAATTCAAATGAAATTCACATCAAATTCAAATGTGAATTAAGGTGAAATTTATCCAAATGAAATTCACATCAAATTCATTGTGAATTAAATTTGTTAATCGTTACAATTAATATTAATTCCTTGAATGAGACAATTAACAAATGGTGTTAATTTCTATTGTAACTACAAAATACTTATTGTTGGATGTAACTTGCAAAGATAATGAAAAGGCAAGCAAGGATAGCCGTTGAATGAATGGATGATGGATTAGTGGCTGTTGGATTAAAGAATTGATTATGAGTTTAATTTTCAACTATAAATATCCCCTCACCTTGATTTCTCTCCACACATGATCTTATCACTTCTCACTCTAGAATTCTAAAAGTCTTTCCTTGTTCTTGTGAGTATTCTTGTGAGTGTTCTTGTGAGTGTTCTTGTGAGTGTTCTTCGAGTTTCTTGATTCGACCATTTCTGTGCGAAACCCGGTGATTGTGATTTAGGTACTTTTGTCTAGTTCGATGTTGTAGTTATTTTTCTGTGCTAAATCATTGCAGGTTCTGTTGTACCTTGGGAAACAGCCACCGACGGAACTCTCCAGCACAAACGAGAGACAATGAAATTGTTTTAAGGGAACTGTGATTTCACAGACCTCGAAGCAAATAAAAGACATTTCTTCATCTCATTACATAATCTATTGTATCTGTTCTATTATCATTTTATTGTATTCATATATTATTTACATGTAATTGTTACGAGATAAGATTACCAACAATCTTAAAACAGTGTTAAATATTACTTATCTCAAACTCTTACACGTTTCTGATTTTGTTTCAGAAATGACTACCGAAACAACTACTTCCAATATGAGAATATCGGTTCCTACTAACTATCTGGATAAGCCAGAAAAGTTTGAAGGCTCAAACTTTAAGAGATGGCAGCAGAAAATGTTCTTCTACCTCACGACCTTGAGTCTGGCGTGATTCCTCACAGAGGATCCTCCCACTCCTAAAATCGATGAGCCTAACGTGACTTCATCGTCGGATGCAAACATGCATCCGAAAGTTGATGTGCAAACGGCTTTGGCCATTGATGCTTCACACCATTCAGATTTTTTATGTAGAAATTACGTGTTTAATGGTATGTCAGATTCATTGTACAATGTGTACAGTGAAAAAAATACGGCCAAAAAACTGTGGCAATCTCTTGACCTAAATTCTTAACCCAAATTAATTCTTTACAAGCTTCAGTTGCTGCAATAAGTTCATCTTCTGCGGTTGACAACGCAACACATTTTTGAAGTCTAGATTGTCAGGCAATAGTTCCCCCTACAAAATTAATCAAATAACCAAAATTAGATTTTCTCGAATCAACATCACCTTCCATATCAGAGTCGGTATAACCAACTAAATCCGGACTCTCATTCCCAAGGCAAAGTCTTAAACTTGATGTACCTCGAAGATATCTCAATATCCATTTGACAGCTTCCCAATGTTCTTTTCCTGGTGTAGACACCCCATTTTTACACCCTAGATACCTAATAAAAAAACTCGGCTCGAAAGAATACACATGTTTGTTTATTGAGCCGAGAAAACAAAAATAGAAACACCTCGTGGAAAACCGACTCAGAAAAGCTTAAAAGATAACGATCCAAAGGTCGAATTTCATAACGACTCTGTTTTCCCAACCCGTGACATGTTCATTTGTACATTTTGAAAAATCTTGAATTTTGAGTGTAATATTATTGTTTGCAAATTTGTGCAGAAAATGCTCGAAAAGAGGGAAAACAAGAGAACGGGTCAACCCGAGTCAGCCTGTCAACCGACGAGTCAACCCGAGTCAAAGAGGGATCAAGCACGTGTCAAGAAGAAGTGGAAAAGAGTAGTCTAGTCTTCTAAAGTAGGAAAATCGGATTATTTGAATAGTGGGTTATTTGAAAAGGGGATTATTGGAAAAGAAAATCAAGAATCCTTAAGTTTGAAGTCCCCATTGAGCTTCCATTGGAACCCTAGACTTCATGAATTTATCCCGGCTTCAGCATTGAATGGAATTCGATGATTTTGGACATTTCAGAAAGGGAAATGTGTACCCTTTCATGTGGTGTAGCCCAATCTCTTGTTGGTGCCATTTAACTAGGAGAAATTCGATCATGAGTGAAAGGTGTTCCTAAGAAGTTTAAGCCAAACACCCTTTCACTTTAAAAAATCTTAACTTGAGCTGTGGTCGATGATTTTGGGTGATTCAAGTTGGTTTAGAAATATGACTCATGTACCTTTCCAATGGCATCGTCTCTAAACTGTAGTTCGACCTTTAAGGCCCTCTCACGATCAGTACAAGAGAGGCAATGCTACAAATACAAATTCTGGGAGCTAACTGAAGCTATGTAGCACTTCTAAAAATCTTATCTTTTGAACCAATGATTCATCTTCAGTGTATGAGCTAACATTGGAAAGCTCTTTGAATTGTATTTCCAACTACACCAAATAGTTCTCCCAGTTCTCCCTAAAGCTCAGTCCAAGTCGCCTGCAGTGAAGGTGATGCGTGAACTGACACGTTTCTATGAGGCTAGTCTCCTGACCAACACGGACCATTTCGTGAGCAAAGGAGAACATGGAGATGTAGACAAGAGTTTTTCATTTCTAATGGTACCAACCTCATTATGGGGAAAGCCCTGTGCACAAAGTTATGGGCTATTAAAGTTTTGAAATTGAAAACCGCGAGATTGAAAAGATTGAAATGGAGGGGTGACATTAAAACATCGTAACTTTGGATAGAAGGTTCGTTTGTTGAGGTGTTTCTTGCCATTACGGGCGGGTTTTAAATTCCGGGTAAATGGGTCATGGTTTCCTGTTATGAAAACGGGTTAGAGTATAAATACTTTTTTTTGGTATTTTTCACATAACACAGTAAGGTTGAGAGAGAGTGAACAGATCTAGGGTTTTTTTACTTCTTCTTGTTCTTTGACAGATCCAGAGTGAGAGGTTGGGGAAGCTTTTGATTGTGGAGGATTCCAATCATTCCTAGTGTAATCAATTATTTCATTTGAGAGTAGGGCATGTAAGTTTCTACTATTGACATTTGTTTGATTTAGTGAAAACTTATTCCTCCTGTGGATGTAGGTCAATTTTGACCGAACCACGTATAATGTGTTGTCGTTTATTTTGTGCTATTTCAGTTCTTGGTAAATCTGTTGTTCGTCATAGACGATTTGGAAACTGATTTGTTACAGGTTTGATTTCTAAGAAGATCCGTAGTTTTGCTGTTGCAAAACCTAACAGTGGTATTAGAGCAGTATTGATTGGTTATCTGTTTTAACATTAGAGTAGAGTGCTCTGCTGGTTACTTGGCGAAATTCAAAGAGGAGATCAACTAGTTTCTTTGCTAGGGTTTTTGTCAGTTGTTAAGACAATAATAATGGGGAAATCTAGACCTGATATGGTGAGTCTGAATAGTATAAACTACAGGCAATGGAAACTGATGATTAGTGATCTGTTGGTTTCAAATGATTTGAATGAAGCAAATGAAAATGAGAGTGTTAGACCTGAGACTATAAAAGAGGCTGATTGGAAAAAGACAGATAAAAAGGCATGTAGGTTTATTCGTTCCTGGGTTGGTGTAAATGTTGTGCACCATGTTGAGAACGAGACTATAGCGTATGGTGTATGGAACAAACTTGAAGCTCTCTATGCTGGGAGGTCATTAGGGAATAAAGAAACACTGGTACGAAGGTTGGTGAATCTGAAGTATATTAATAATAAATCAATTGCTAAGCACTTGAATGAATTTCAAAATATTTTGAATCAGCTGAGTAGTATGAAGATAAACTTTGATGATGAGGTGCAAGCACTTTTAGTCCTTGGATCTTTGCCTGCAAGTTGGGAGACACTTATTATCACTCTCAGTAACTCAACACCAAATGGTAAAGTCAACATGGCATTTGTCACCAGTTCCTTACTTGATGAGGAGAATCTAAAGGGGATAAACCCTCTAAGTCTGATATGTTGGTGACTGATAGAGGAAGATCAAAGGATAATAGAAGTGGTTCGAGCAGGGCAAGTCTAGAGCTCCAAAGAAGGATGGTGTTTGCCATTACTGTGGGAAAATGGGTCACTGGAAAAACGAGTGCTGGAAATTTAAAAATGATAAAGCGAAGGGTACGGTGAAGCCCAGAGAAAAGAAACAACAGAGTGCAGATACATCTACTTATGCTTCAGATGGTGAACTGACATATGCTTCTAACTGTTAAGACTCCTGTCTTAGCACATTTTTAAATGAAACAACATGGATTGTTGACACAAGTGCCTCATTCTATATTACTCCACACAAAGGTTACTTATAGTCCTACAAAGCTTGTAATTATGATGAGGTTCGCATGGGTAATAGTGGTGTGTCCAAGATAGTTGGTCTTGGTGATGTTAGAATCGTGACAAACATGGGCTGTTTCCTGACATTGAGAGATGTAAGACATGTTCCTGATTTGAGAATGAATTTAATTTTAGCAGGTAAGCTCGATGATGGAGGCTACCATAATGTTTTCAGTGGTGGAGCATGGAAGCTAAGCAATGGTTCATTGGTTGTTGCACGAGGTAAGAAATGTTGTTCCTTATATAAGACAAATTTGAAAATTGTCTATGATGCAGCATATTCTGTCGCGATGGAGTCATCCTCTGATTTGTGGCAAGAGAGACTTGTCACATCAGTGAAAAGGGGATGAATTTTTTGATCAAAAGGAATGAGTTGCTGAATCTCAAGGATAGTCATATTGAAAATTGTGAGTATTGCTTGAAGGGTAAGCAGAACAGAGTCTCCTTCAGTAAGTCAAAAGTGGAACTGAAAAAGAATGTCTTTGAACTGGTCCATACAGATGTTTGTGGTCCGATGAAGATTAAATCCATAGGTGGTGCTTCCTATTTTGTAACCTTCATAGACGATGCATCTAGGAAGGTTTGGGCCTATGCTATAAAGTCCAAGGATGAGGTTGCAATAAGGTTTGAGGTTTTTCACAAGCTGGTTGAAAGAGAGACATGAAGAAAACTAATGAGGGTGCGGTCAGATAATGGGGGAGAGTACATAGGCTCATTTGATGATTATTGCAAACAGCAGGGTATTCGACATGAATAGACTGTGCCAAAGACTCCACAACAAAATGGTGTGGCAAAGAGGATGAACAGAACAATGTTAGAATGGATGAGGAGTATGCTCTCCCATGCTAGGTTGATTAAGCATTTTTGGGCTAAAGCCATGAGCACTGCAGTGTATGTGATCAACCGTTCTCCCTCCAAGCCATTGAATAATAAGTGTGCAGAAAGCGTCTGGTCAGGTAAAGATGTTAATTATGACTATTAACGTGTTTTTGATTGCAGAGCTTTTGTGCATGTTCCAAAAGATGAGAATTCTAAGCTAGATGCAAAAACCAGGCAATGCATATTTTTAGGGTATGGTGATGAAAATTGGGGATACAGGTGTTATTATCCAATTGACAAGAAGGTTTTGAGAAATCGGGATGTGGTATTCATTGAAGATCAAACTATTGAGAATTTTGAAGAAGGTGAAAAGCTTGATGCATACATACGTGACTTTTCTGGTCTTGAGATGTCTCATGATGTTAAGTAGATAAGGCCACATGTAGCTTTAGACTCAGATAGTGATGATGATGTTCCTTAGAGTCAAGCTGTAGGCCATGGAAATGATATAAAAACTAATCTTGGTAATAATATTGAAACTAATTTTGAAGTTCAACAAGAAGATGGAAATTAAAAGAATCAACAAACAGAGGTACTATGTCTTTGTGAAAAAGTTTGCTTCTAATGATTTTATTATACTTCTCCTATATGTTGATGACATTATTATTGTAGGGAAAGACAAGCTCAAGATTGCCAAGTTGAAAAATAATTTGGCTAAGTCTTTTGAGATGAAAGACTTGGGTCAAGCAAGGCAAATTCTTGGAATGCAGGTCATTTGTGATCGGGTGAAGAAAAGGCTATGGCTGTCTGAAGAGAGAGATATTGAGAAGATTCTAAAACGATTCTGTATGGACAAGGCAAAGCCGGTTGTTTGTCCATTGGCTACAAATTTAAAAATAAACAAGACAATGTCTCCCAAGGATGAAGAGGAAAGACAAGGAATGTGCAGTGTTCCATATGCTTCAGTAATCGGCAGTCTGATGTATGCAACGGTCTGTACAAGACCGGATATAGCTCATGTGGTTGGAGTAGTTAGTCGTTTCCTTTCAAATCCCGATAAGACACACTAGGAAGTGGTTAAGTGGCTAATGAGATATCTTTGAGGGACCTCCAAATACGCTTTGTGTTATGGTACTGGAAAGCCACATGTTGAAGGGTTTCTGATTCAGATATGAGTGGTGATATTGACACAATGAGATCAACTTCAGGGTATTTGTTTACTTTTGGAGGAGGAACTATATCATGGTAGTCTCGTCTACAGAAATGTGTTGCTTTGTCTACTACAGAAGCTGAATATATTGTCATTACTGAATGTTGTAAGGAAATGAGATGGATGAAAGAATTGTTGAAAGAAATAGACATTACACAAGACAGGTTTGTGGTGTTTAGTGACTCACAAAGTGCTATACATTCTCCCATGGCTCGGAAGGGGGAGAATTGTTGAGGTGTTCCTTGCGGGCGGGTTTTAAATTCTAGGTAAACGGGTCAGAGTTTTCTGTTATGAAAACGGGTTAGAGTATAAATATTTTTTGGGGGTATTTTTCTCATAACACAGTAAGGTTGAGAGAGAGTGAACAGATCTAGGGTTTTTCTACTTCTTCTTGTTTTTTGACTGATCCAGAGTGAGAGATTGGAGGAGCTTTTGATTATGGAGGATTCCAATCATTCTTAGTGTAATCACTTCTTTCATTTGAGAGTAGGGCATGTAAGTTTCTACTATTGACATTTGTTTGATTTAGTGAATCTTATCCCTCTCGTGGACGTAGGTCGATTTTGACCGAACCACGTATATTGTGTTGTCGTTTATTTTGTGTTATTTCAGTTCTTGGTAAATCTGTTGTTCGTCATAGACGATTTGGAAATTGATTTGTTACAGATTTGATTTCTAATAAGATCCGTAGTTTTTTGTTGCAAAACCCAACACCGTTTGGGTTGATTCAAAAAGGAGATTCACGTTCGTGATGTGAAGAATTGACCATAAAATTTTCACAATTTTCTGAGCAAAAACGAGGCCAGGGAGATTTATTTGGGATGATGGTGCAAATAAAGGATAGGAAAAACGGGGATAAAAACAAAGATGAAGAAATATATATATATATATATATATATAAATATATATATTTTTCCCAAGCGTGCCCTTGATTTTAGGGCGTATTTTCAATTTAACCCTTGAGGTTAAGAGGGGTCGTTTTTCAGCTAAAAAAGGGAAAAAAAAAGATCAGTTCTAAGAGGAGATCATTTGAGAAAGAAGACGAGGCAGTTTTTCAGATCAGTTTTTGAGTTCTAGAGGGCGGTTCTGGAGAGAGAAAAGAGCGGTTACAAAGTCTAGAGAGTGATTTCATTGGAGAGCTGAAGCAGACGAATCCCGTTCTTGAAGATAGACTATGTTTTGTTGATGTTGAGGAGAGATAGTTAGGAAAACTGCAACTAGACGACGAAACACATCAAAGAGATTCTTCACGGGCGTTCTGGAAAGCTAATATCTAGGTTTAATTACATTGAAAGGAGTATAAAGAAGGATTCAATTGGAGAAGAAACAAAGAAAGATAGTTGCAGCAGAACTGGAAGAAAAACAATAGAAACAGTTGGCTGAAGTTCCTGCAACTTCCGACTAATTTACATTCTTCTCTCATTCCATTACGTTTTGCTGATTCAGGTACTCACTAATCCAATGTAGGTCATAATGTTGATTGAGGCATCGGTTCTGTACACCGATGCCATTTATACTTTAGAATCTGATTGCAGGTTTGTTTTGTTAAGTTTTCTGTTGTTTCATTGTTGTTGTGAGTTGATTTGATTTGGTTATTCGTTAGATTCTGGCTGATAGATCTTTGATTAGGAGTAGCTATGATTGAGGATATGATTAGAATAAGCTCTGTCCAAAATCACAATTTTATTTTGATGAAACTTTGAAGATTATGTCGATTGAAAGGAAGAACAGGCGAAATACTTTCTTCTAGTTGTTCTTCGATTGGAACCTTGTTGTTGAGTATCGAACGACGACCCTGACGCGCAGGCGAACTCCTAGTGATCAGATGGACTGTCGCGACGAGCTTCGCAATAGTCGGGAGGTTAAACGAAGCATAGGCGACATCCAACAGATTCACGGCTTAGCAGGAGGTTTGATTTTCGTCCATTGGAGGATTGGATCTAGCTGGATCCGCGGGATGAACTGTAGCAGGACGCAGGCGGGGCTTCAGGCGAATCGAGCATACTGTCGCGACATCGTTTTCGAGCGAGGATCTATTACAGGCACGGGGCTCACCAGGAATCGTCTTTGGCCATAAATTTCCATCGTCGGAGGGAGAACGGAGGCCCAACGGGTTCTGCTTTTATTTTTGTTATGTTTTCGGCAAAACATAGTCTATATGATTGGGTCATCTTAGTCGGCTGCCTCACCCCACAATTTTGAGGCCCAGTTGAAAAAATAAATTTATTTTTTATTTAACTTATTTCTTATAATGAAACATAATAGTTTTGTAATTAAATTAATACAAATAATTTAATTAATTGGTTATATAATTTAGAAGTGCTATTAATTTAATCTAATATCAATAGTTTTATTTTTGTTAGGGGTAGGAGGAGATAGTGTCGTCTCCCCTAGGGTCAACACATCATAGTCGACCCTAAGACCTTGTTCGGTTATGAGTTTTTTTAAAAACCAAGAGAGAGAAAATTTGAATGGTGAGTGGTAATTTTAATAATGTAATGATTATTTTTAGTAAAAAGACTTAAAGAGTATTGATATATATAAATAAAATATAAAATAATAATTTAAATTAAAGAATATTTTAGTATTTTGGTTAATGAAATTAGTGATGTGATTGGTGAGAAGTGATTGATTGGAAAATTGATTTTGTTTTAATTTTTATAAAAACCCAAAGAGAACCGGCCCTAAGTAAGGTAGATAGGCCGGTTAGAGTCACTATTTCCTCTTAGCACACAAAATAAGAACTTGCACTAATAAAGTTGGAATCTTTTGGCTACAATGTATAACTTAACATTTAACCAAGTATATTATTTTTTTATTACTAATACTAATACAAAACTATTATATTTATTAAATTGAACATAAAATATACATACTAAAAAAGACAATAATAAATTTACTTTTTTTTTCCACTTAAGACATTCCAAACCTCACTATCAACTTTTGTGCCATTAATACAAATTCAAATAAATAAATATGTGCATCAAACACAAATACATATTAAATTTTCAATAAATAAATCAGTTAGATGTTATTATCATTTTCAACTTGGTTTTTATTTTGATAAGAAAGGTATAACTATGTCTACCTAAAATGAAACTTGTTTTTTTTATTTATTAAATATAGTTAGACACAAATGAGATTATGTTGGTCCCTATTATTACTTTTTATTATTAAACAAACCGTTATGAAGGGAATTATTTTATCTTAATAAGAAGTTATATTAATCAAAATATATATTATTGTTTGTTCATGTTTTTTCCATCATAATCATCATTTTTTTATTAACATTATTCATTACATCAATTAGAATAATTCACTATCGTTATAAATTAAAATAATGTCGTTAGTGTAATGATCTTACCAACTTTCTAAATTTAAAATTCAGAAGAAGAAAATACGTCAATTGAGATATAATTTATTTTTGTATGATATTTTAAATTATTAAATACAAAATAAAGTACCTTTTTATGTTTATACCTAAATTGTTTTTAGATAATAACATATATTATTTTTAATTATGATTCATAATATTAAAGAGGCTGATTTGTTATAATTATTTTTAAAATTGTAAAAGTAAAAAGAAAATTAGTTTTATTTTATTGTTATGAAAATTGTATTGAATTGTAATAAACTTTTTAGTTGGGATGGGTATTAAAAATGTGATTTTTAAATAATATGAGAAACAAATTTAATTATTATTTTTATATATTTAACTTTGACTTTTGACAAAATAAATAACATATTGTTAAAATATATTATAAAATTAGAATAATATATTATAATATAATATTAATATATATATATAATTAGATTTAATTAATGTATTATTTATTATCATATTTGTTTTTTTAATGAGAGATGACTTAATATGTTTAGAATCCATAAAATAAAAGTAATAAAGAGTTTTCATTTTTTTTTATTCCATCTTTCGTTGCCTTATTGGTGGCGGCCACAAGAGTGTGTTTGATTTATTTTAATAATTGTTTTACTCATACAAAATGTGTTCATTAATATGAATTACAACTAAACATACAAAAAAAAAATTATTATTTATTGATTATTATTTTCAAATGATTAACATTGGACTAAACTTTCTAAATATTAAGAATTTAAATTTATTAATATATATATATATATATATATCAATTTTTATTCTTTAAATCTATTAAATATATTGAACTAAACTTTTTAAATATTAGGAATTTAAATTTATTAATATATATATATATATATCAATTTTTATTCTTTAGATCTATTAAATATATTGAATTTCATTATATTTTATTTATTCAGTTGCTCAATTTATTAATTAAAATATCAAACTCTTCTTATTTTATAAAATAAAAAAAATATATATTTATAACAATTTAACCAATTAAAATCCCAAACAAATTATATTTTATTAAATAATTTTAAGAAAAAACAATTAAATTTAAAATAACTCAACATCAAACAAGCTCTTACAGTTGGGTGTTGTTTGATTATTTAAAAAACAAAAATACAAAATTTGATCAAATAAAAGATATTTTATAAAATTGAGATGATAAAATTAAATAATTTAGTTAAAAACTAATATACTTGTTTGATAGTAGGCTATACAAATTAAATTGAACTATGAATTTAAAATCAAAATATTAAAATATTTTTAATAATTAATTAAGTGATAAAGATATATAATATGACTTAAAAATCAATCAAGAAATGACGTAGAGTAAGCATTTAATCTTTAATAGCCAAGTGTTTAATTCTTACTTAAATGATGAAAATTATATTAATTATTATTAATTATGATATCCATTTTGAATTTATCACGGTCACTTCAACGGATCGAAATGATCATTACAAATGGACGGTTTTGATTTCCATCCATTGTAATAAATTAATCAAAATCAGTTAGATATTATTATCATTTATCACTATGGTTTTTATTTTAATAAGAGAAGTATAGACAACCTAAAATCAAACTTGTTATTTCTTATTAACATTATTCATTACATCATACCCAATTTTTTAAAATTAAAATTCAGAAGAAAAAAATACATCAATTGATATGTAATTTTTTTCTATGATATTTTAAATTATTAAACACAAAATAATTATAAAAAAAAACACTTTTTATGATTATACATAAATTGGGTTTAGATAATAACCTATATTATTTTTAATTAGGAACAATTGGACTTAACTTTCTAAATATAAATCATTTTATCTTAAACAAGTCCCTTTTACCCAAAAACACAAAAGTCAAATAATTTCAAAATAATTATGTAAATAATCTCTAAGACTTCGTTTCAAGTTGAATATTTTGAGTTTCTTTATTTAAAAATCTTTATATTATATTTAATTATTTAATTTATTAACTAAAATATTAAATTCTTTGTATTTTATAAAACATAAAAATAGTATGATAATTTAACTAATTAAAAACCCAAATAAATTATATTTTTATTAAATAAAATTTTTCAAAAATTAATTAAATTTAAAACAACTCAATATTAAACAAGCTCTTAGAGGCGGTTGATATGTGATTATTTGAAAAAGTAAAAAACTTATATATGATCAAATAAAAGATAAATTAAATAATTCAATTTAAAACTATTTATTTATTTGTAAAATAAAATAAAATTTAACTATTAATTTAAAAATCTCATTTAATAAAAAATTAAATTATCCCAAACCATAAAAAAATCAACTTATGAGAAAAACAAATTTCAATTCCTAATTAAAAACACTTTCAATGAAAATAGATTTTCATTTAATGTAATGGTAGGTATTTTTAATTCAAAATAAAATATTTTATTATATAAAATTTATAAAAAATAAATAAAAATATTTAATTAAGTAATAAAGATAATATAATATTACTTAAAATCAATCCAGAAATTATCTAGATAAGTAGGTAAATGTCCTTAATCTTTAATAGACAAGTGTTTAATAATTTTGAATTTAACAAACGGTCAAGAATCTATCATTCGACAATCGTACATTTACCCCCTTTATCAATTCAAGAATCTATCACTTTTATCATATTCAAATGGACGATCTAAATTTCCGACAATAATACCTTTACTCTCTTTATCAATTTTACTTATTATTTATCCTTTAATCATTAAACAACCATTATTCTCGTCTTAAATATAGACCTTGTTTGAGAAAGTGATTTTTTGGATTTTGTCTGAGTTTTGTCTAACAAAATTATTGTTTAATAAAAAGTATAAAAAATAATAATGTCTTCCTTCAAATCCTATTGTAAGACATTATTATTCAACCATTATTCTCGTCTTAAATATAGACCTTGTTCATCGCCGGCGGCTCATTCTTCATTTCTCTCCGGCCAGTCTTCCTTCAAATCCTCTGTTTTTGTAAGAATATAATGTCGATGGCCATTTTCAGATCGAAATTATACTGTCTTCGTCCTCGATTACACACTTCTCTTTCCATCAATGGAATGGATCCTATTACTCTTCTTCTTCATCATCATCATCATCTTCCTCTCCTTCACTCGATATTCACAACGAAGATTCTGATAACGAAAGATCTCCAGCAGTTATCCCTAGCAGACAATTTCCATAACCTAATCAAAGAACACCATCGCAAAAACCCTAGTCCAAACACCTCCCCTATCCCTTCCTTCACCAACTGCTCTCTCGCATTTGAATTCTCAAAGATCTCCGCTTCAAGTCCCGTCCCCGCCGCAGTCTTACGCCGCGTCGTTGAGAAATCCAGTAACATCAATCACGGTACCCCGTTCCTACCTACTCTCGCTTTCTTCAATTGGACCATTAATAGATAGCGACGGTTTTATATCAACTCCAGAACCTTACAATGAGATGATCATCGACCTCGCTGGTAAGGTAAGACATTTCGATATCGCTTGGTATTTGATTGACATGATGAAATCACGAAACATAGAAATCCCAATTGAAACCTTCACGATACTGGTCCGCCGATATGTTCGAGCA
>NW_025919723.1:0-52375 GCF_907164915.1 Impatiens glandulifera | reverse complement strand
ATCACATCCGAAAGCACAAAATCACTTCTGATATTCTTGAATCCCGTCTCTCTCTATACCGAAATCATGCCGAGCAGAACTCTGGGAAACTTCCTAAGCATTGATTTCAACTCTTGCATGGGCGAGAGGGACTGTACTACTGAGCAGAAACTCATGTATCACTCTCTCGCTGAAACCGGTCTTCAACATTTTCTTGAAGAGGCCGGTCCTATTCTCCTAGAAGATGTCAAGGCCTTCATTCGAAGCGCCTGCATCAGGGGAAAGTACATCGTCTCTACTGTCAGAGACCATACATTCTGGATAGACGAGGTTGAATTTGCCTCACTATTCGGTCTGCCCACTGAAGGTTTCTCTGACTTTCCGACTATACAGGACCTTGCGGGATTTGAAACCGCCCAATACCTGTCGGCCACCCCTTTTCCGGTGGAACACTTTGGGCCAAAAACCCAGCTTGCTAGTCACGGTCAGCTACTGCTCGAAATCGTGACCCGGTCGATTCTGTGTCAATCACCGAATCAACGGTATTCTAGGAATACCTACAACATCATGACCCACATTTTTTGCGAATCGGCCATTAACTGGTCAATGGTCACATTCGAAAACCTCAAGAATATGGTGCTGACCAAGAAAGGTCACGGGTATGCACCGCATATCAGCAAGCTGATTCTTGGGTACCGACCAGAGTTCGGACCGGGCACACCGGTTTCTTCCTCAAACATCCTTGACAAGGATTCGGCAATAGACCGAATTTGTAGAATGTCTTTTCAATAGGCTATTCTTTACATTATTTCTGTATGCCTATCTCTGTACCGAATCTTTGTCAGTTTCCTTTCTCTACTATTTCTTGAATTTTAATATCATTTCAGTTTAAATGACCGTGTCTTTTTAAAATCTACGTAACCGGTTAACATCTTCAAACTATAACCGCGTTCTTATCCGGTCACATAAAATCTGCTTAAAATAATCTGTTAACACTCTGATCACTCAAAATGACCGGTTAGACTTAGACATCGTTCAATCAATCGGTTTCAAAGAAAAGAGTGCGTCATCAATGACATAAGCAAAGGCTTTTGGAGGGAAATTTCCCGCCCAAAACTGCCGCCCCCCCTTTTGGTTTACCGCCCATGGTTTGGCGCCCACAGTTTGCCGTATCTTTCAATTTGGTGGGAAAATTCCCGCCCATTATTGATGGGACGGTTGGGTTTCCAAACCGCATCTATAAAAGGGACTTTCGATCATTTTATTTCATTCTCACGCGAATCTGCTTTCTCTCTTCAAGCTCTCTCACTCTCTGAAGCGGTTATCTCTCACACTCTCAAACTCTCTAACATGGGGCGTGATTCGGCATTGTTCAGACTCTATTCTCAGGTGGATTTCGAAGAAATTCGGTTGAATGGTACGCCCGAGGCGAAGGAAGTTATTGATCGGATAATCAAAACCGGTCTGGAATATTTCCTCGGCGGTCCTCATGTTATATACAAGGATGCGGTCGAAGAGTTCTTCAAAACCGCAACCATCTCCTACGACAAGATCACCGCGACTGTATGCGGTTCTGAAATAGTGCTCACCGAAGCATTAGTGGCCGAGAGCCTGCATCTTCCGACAACCGGCCAGGATGCAACGGCAGAAATAGAGCATGACACCTTTGAGGCGGCTTGCCAGATTCTATCGGCAACTAAAGAGCCGATCAAAACATCCGGCAGCAAACAAATGTTGAAGCCGGAATATATCCCGATATGTGACATCTTCACAAGGGCGATCCTGGCGAGGGGAGGAAATCTCAACAACCTCACAAGAGACAAAATCAAGATGCTGATCGGTCTGATGGAGGGAAGAGAGGTCAACTGGGCAAGATCGGTGTTCAGCAACCTAATGGATATGGTGAAACCGGATTCAAACCGGTCGTGGGGATACGCCGTGCCCCTCGGTAAGATCTTCCTCCACCTAAATCTCGACATCGGTCCCGGCGTCGCTGTAGCAGAACGTTGCCTCATCAGATCAAGGCAATTCCTTGAAAGAACGCAGCCGGCCCCCGGTTCCACAGGTGGCCGAAAGAAGAAAACCGCCAAGAAAGCTGCCCCAGCCAAAGCGAAGGCCGAAGGCAAAGGAAAAGAGCAGGTAATTTTCTCAGAACCACCACAGCACACAGAAGATGAGGAGTGGGCCTTTGAGAGAACCGACACGGAGAAGACCGAGGATGACAGAACGGTCAATAAAGACGGTTCGGCCCAGAGCCCCAATGATGCCGCACCAAACACCAACCCTGAGACCACCGAGGGTGGAGAAGAGGTTGATAAAGAAGCCGATGATGAAGGCGACGACACAGAGAGGGAGGAGGCCGAAGAAGCAGAGGCCGATAGGATATCTAGGAAACTCCTTCAAGGCATCAGAAGAAGAGCCGAGTCGGTTGAAGAACTATACCTGGAGTGGCACGAGCACCGGTTTGATACACCGTATAGAGAGATCCTACCGGGCCACACAGATGAGCAATGCATAAACAGACTTGAGGAAGTGGAGGACCTGATGATGAACATTACGAACTCCAACACACTCTAAGAGGTACAACACCGAACTTGTCTCTTGTTACCGAAGGTTCAACTTCGGAAACTAATGACAAAAATCCGGAAAATTACGGAGGAGCTCAACAAGATGGAATCGGTGGACACCGTAGCGCCGCGGGTGTTAGCAAGGCTTGAAAAAGCTAAAGGGGAACTAATTCAAGAAGTCGAGCGGCTGGAAGCCATATGCAGCCGAATGCAAGTACCGGTCTATACTGCTCCCGAGATCGAAAGGTTTCCGGTTAACTGCCCAACACCTCCAAGGGAGAATGCGGCATCGATAGAATCCAGTGAAAGAGCCGATCCAAATCTCACTGAGCACTCACCTCCTCCACTACCGGAAGTCCCCGTTTCAGACTTTACTAAAGAATGGGTTGAGGACCGACTTCAAAAGCTTGAAGCATCCACATCGGTACAGATTGATGACCGTATTCAAGAGTTCGAAGGTACAGTGGTTCAACCTTTCAAGGATAGATACAACAGAATAGTTGATTCGGCCCTCAAGTTCGCCGACGTCACAAGACATCTTCTGTAGAGAAATCAAGAACGGTTCTCGGAACTCGGCGAAGGTCTGCAGGAAGAGGCGGTTCAGCGCGATAAATGTGTTCAGCGAACATCAATTCTGGAGGACGTGACCTCCGATTTAAAGAAAGACTTCGACCGGCTTGAAAGAGAAGCCGATCAACGGTTGACATCGATGAGTAATGATCTGGTCGGCACGACACTTGACCGGGTCTCCGAACTCGAGAAGACGAATATGAATCTCGTGGCCGAACTGAAGGCACTTTCCGAACAAATGGCCGAAATTCTAAGGGCAAAGGTGAACGCGGATGCCGCGGCCATAGCGGCTGATGCTGAAACGGCTAAAAGGATCCAAGATGCGCTGGATGCCGAAGCAGGCAAAGATAAAGAGGCACCGCGCTCATCTCAGCTTACCGAAGAGGAAGAGGAAGCCGCGCGGATTAAAAAGGCTAAGGTCATATTCCCAGGGTTTGCTGAGAAAGTAGCCACTCAAGCTGCGGAGGATGCCGCACGGTTGGAAAGGCAAAAACGGAAACTGGAAGAATTCGCCGAAGAAAACAAGAAGAAGAAGGCGGCCGCCTCCGCCTCAGCGCCGAAAAAGCGGAAGAGGGAGGCTCCTAAGAAAGAGGCCCTTAAGAAGGTTCGAATTGCCGAGCTACTCAGTGAGGTCTCTGAACCGGTCATCCTGAGTACATCGCAGCAGGCCGACCAAATCGAAGATGAAATCGAAGAACAAATGCGGTCCCGGTCTACAAGACGACGATCTTCCGAACCGACCGGTCAACAGCAACCGAAGAAAAAGAAGAGCCTATATGACTTCACGGACTCTGAATAGGGACTATCTTTCCTCTTATTGCCTTAAGTGCTTTTATATATATTTTGTCTCTTTCGGTTATCTATATATATATATATAAAGTTACTTTTTGAAACCGGCCATCTTTTACATTTCTACTTAGTTTTGATAATTTTAAATAAAATAATTAAAAAGGGAGAAATTGATAAGATAAAAGATAAAGATTCTTATAAAGACTCTTCCAAAATTTTCTCAACATTTTTCGAAAAATTCTCCCAAGTCAGTTTCAAAAAAAAATCCGGCCAAACAAAACAACCGGCCTACGGTTGCAAACGTACATGATTTTGATAATTTTAAATAAAATAATCAAAAAGGGAGAAATTGTTAGATAAAATAAGACCGGTTCAAATAAACCTAACTTAAATAAACTTTCCATGCAGGAACAAGAAACCGAACCAGAACCGGCTAAAGAAAACTAACAGGAACAAGAAACCGAACCGGAACCGGCTAAAGAAAACTAACCGGAACAAGAAACCGAACCGGAACCGGCTAAAGAAAACTAACCGGTCAAGCTACCAAACCGATCAAGAATACTTGGAACGTGACCGCACAAAGAAAGGATCGGCCAAAGCCTTAAACCGGAATCATCAAACAGCCGATCATCCATAAGGCAGAGAAATAACCGGAAGAAGTCCGGTTACATTACTCATACCAAAAGTCACTCGGCTAAGTCAAGCGGCCGATCAGTACAAGAAGACAATTCGGGTATCTGTTGAGAATGATACCGAAGGAACAGACTGAATACTTCCATATCCATGCAAGTCTGAGAAAAGACTGTAGGCTGCAGAAGACAGTACTACCGGATCTTTCCACTTCGGGATAAGACAAAGGAAATCTTCCAAGTACATACAACTGTCCAACAGACAGTGCCTACATCAAGTAAAAGACAAACCCGGCAGGTTTGTCTTACACACTGGAAGAACAGACCGACAAGTCTGAGACAGAATACCAGGTCTGAGGAAGCGACCGCAGGTCTGAACCTCTGAAACACTGAATCACTGCACCTCTGCTCAGCCAATCAGATTCAAGGAAGTGAAATATGACTGTTGGCATATTTCACCTATAAAAGGAGGCAGTTGAAGAAGAGTAAATGCGGAACATTAAGAGACACATTATTGAGATAACGAGCGCTAAGAGCATTTACTACAAGTGATAAGAGTGTGCTGTTTTAGAAAGCCTAAGTGTTGAAAGTTAAAGTGTGTTTTACAATTTCGGTGTAAATTGTAAGAGTATTATCGAGCAGGAAATAAGTCTCGATCGGCTTGTACTTGTATTCCTTAGTGAATATCCTTCTCGCGGTTTCGAGAGGAAGGGGTGACGTAGGAGTTTTATCTCCGAACATCCATAAAATCTGTCTTGTTATTTACTGTCTGCCGGTTTCATTACTTGACCGATTTATACCACTATAACCGACTTAATCCTATCCAAGCCGAACTTCCAGGTTACCGAAGCCGACCCATCAAACTTCAAACCTCCATTATACAATACCGACTTTGCCTATCATACAAGCGTGCCGCTTCAATCTGAAAGCAAACCTCTTCCACGCTTGAACCTAGTTCAAGGTTTGTGACAGGTTGTGTAGTATTGAAACCCCGGTGTTAATCTCTAACCGGATTAACCACCACCCTTCGAGTGAGAACCGCTAACCGGTCCAACCCCCGGTTCCCCAGCGGCGATCTAGATCCTAACAGAAATTAACATATTTTGTTTTAAATTTTACATTTTCATGCTTTAATTTAGTGTTTTTTTTGTAAAAAATTCAAAAATCAATTAAAATGATTGAAATTAACGTGTTTTTTTTTACAAAATTAACGTGTTTGGTTTTAAATCGTATATTTTCACGCTTTTAATTTGTGTTTTTTTCATAAAAACATCAAAAATAAATTATTATGTTTGAAATTAACGTATTTTGTTTTAAATTGTACATTTTCACGCTATTATTTTGTGTTTTTTTCATAAAAACATCAATAATCAATTAAAAATGTTTGAAATTAACATGTTTTGTTTTAAATTGTACGTTTTCACGCTTTTATTTTGTGTTTTTTTATAAAAACATCAAAAATCAATTAAAATGTTTGAAATTAACGTGTTTTTTTAAAATCGTACGTTTATAAAATTTGGTTTTGTGTTTTTTCGTAAAAACATTAAAAATCAATTAATAATGTTCGAAATTGACTTGTTTTGTTTTAAATTGTACATTTTCACGCTATGATTTTGTGTTTCTTTCGTAAAAATATCAAAGTCAATTATAACATTTGAAATTAACATGTTTTTTTAAACAGTACTTTTTTACCTTTTGTTTTGTATTTTGTTCATAAAAACATTGAAAACCAATTAAAAATGTTCGAAATTAACGTGTTTTCTTTTAAATTATACGTTTTCACGCTTTAATTTTGTGTTTTTTTTGTAAAAAATTCAAAAATCAATTAAAATGTTTGAAATTAACGTGTTTTTTTAAATTGTACATTTATACTTTTTTGTTTTGTGTTTTTTTTGTAAAAATATCAAAAATCAATTATAATATTCGAAATTAACGTGTTTAGTTTTAAATTATACGTTTTCATGCTTTTATTTTGTGTTTTTTGTAAAAAAAATCAAAAATCAATTATAATGATTGAAATAAACGTGTTTTTTTTTAAATTGTATGTTTATACACTTATGTTTTGTGTTTTTTTTCGTAAAACATCAAAAATCAATTGAAGTATTTGAAATTAACGTGTTTTTTTTTTTAAATCGTACGTATATATACTTTTATTTTGTGTTATTTCGTAAAAACATCAAAAATCAATTATAATGTTTGAAATTAACGTGTTTATTTGTTTAAATAGTACGTTTATACGCTTTTGTTTTGTGTTCATTCGTAAAAATATCAAAAATAAATTAAAGTGTTCGAAATTAACGTGTTTTGTTTTCAATTATACTTTTTCACGTATTTATTTGTGTTTTTTTCGTAAAAACATCAAAAATCAATTAAATATGTTCTAAATTAACGTGTTTTGTTTTAAATTGTACATTTTCACACATTTATTTTGTGTTTTTCGTAAAAACATCAATAATCAATGAAAAATGTTCGTAATTAACGTGTTTTGTTTAAAAATTTACGTTTTCACGCTTTTATTTTGTGTTTTTTCGTAAAAATATAAATAATTAATTAAAAATATTTGAAATTAACGTTTTTTGTTTTAAATTGTACGTTTTCACGCTTTTATCTTGTGTTTTTTTGTAAAAACAACAAAAATCAATTATAATGTTTGAAATTAACGTGTTTTTTTTTTAAATTGTACGTTTAGACGCTTATGTTTTGTGTGTTTTTCGTAAAACATGAAAAATCAATTAAAATGTTTGAAATTAACGTGTTTTTTTATAAATCGTACGTTTATATAATTTTGTTTTGTGTTTTTTCGTAAAACATTAAAAATCAATTAAAATGTTTGAAATTAACGTGTTGTTTTTATAAATCGTACGTTTATACAATTTTGTTTTGTTTTTTTTTCATAAAACATAAAAAAATCAATTAATATGTTTGAAATTAACGTGTTTTTTTAAATCGTATGTTTATACGATTTTTTTTGTTTTTTTTGTAAAAACATTAAAAATCAATTCAAAATGTTCGAAATTAACGTGTTTTGTTTTAAATTGTACGTTTTCACGCTTTTATTTTGTGTTTCTTTCGTAAAAATAACAAACTCAATTATAACGTTCAAAATTAACAATTTTTTTAAGATTGTACTTTTATACTTTTTGTTTTTCGTTTTTTTTAAAAAACATCAAAAATCAATTAAAATGTTCGAAATTAACGTGTTTTTTTAAAATTGTACGTTTTCACACTTCTATTTTGTATTTTTTCATAAAAACATCAAAAACAATTAAAATATTTGAAATTAACTTATTTTTTGTTTAAATCGTACGTTTATACGCTTTTGTTTTATGTTCGTTCATAAAAATATCAATAATCAATTAAAAATGTTCGAAATTGATGTGTTTTGTTTTAAATTGTAAGTTTTCACAATTTTATTTTATGATTTTTCATAAATAATCAATAATCAATTAAAAAAATTCGAAATTAACTTGTTTTGATTAAAATTGTACGTTTTCACGCTTTTGTTTTGTAGTTTTTTGGTTTAAACAACAAAAACAATTAGAATGTTTGAAAGTATCTTGTTTTTTGTTTAAATCGTACGTTTATACGCTTTTGTTTTGTGTTTGTTCGTAAAAATATCTAAAATAAATTAAAATGTTCAAAATTAACGTTTTTTGTTTTCGATTATACTTTTTCACGTATTTATTTTGTATTTTTTTTATAAAAACATCAAAAAGAAATTAAGAATGTTCGAAATTAACGTGTTTTGTTTTAAATTATACGTTTTCACGCTTTAATTTTTTGTTTTTCGTAAAAAATTCAAAAATCAATTATAATGTTTAAAATTAACGTGTTTTTTTTAAATTGCACGTTTATACGCTATTGTGTTGTGTTTTTTGTAAAAACATAAAAAATCAATTATTATGTTCGAAATTAACGTGTTTAATTTTAAATTGTACGTTTTAATACTTTTATTTTGTGTTTTATGTAAAAACATATAAAATTAATTATTATGTTTGAAATTAACGTGTTTTTTTTAAATTGTACGTTTATACACTTATGTTTTGTATTTTTTTATCACAAAACATCAAAAATCAACTATAGTGTTTGAAATTAATGTGTTTTTTTTAAATCGTACGTTTATATGATTTTGTTCTGTGTTCTTTCGTAAAAATATTAAAAATCAATTAAAAATGTTCGAAATTAACGTGTTTTGTTTTAAATGGTAGGTTTTCACATTTTTATTCCACGTTTTTTTGTAAAAATATCAAAAATCAATTAAAAATGTTCGAAATTAACGTGTTTTGTTTTAAATTGTACATTTTCATGTTTTAATTTAGTGTTTTTTTCATAAAAAATTCAAAAATCAATTAAAATGTTTGAAATTAACGTGTTCTTTTTTAAATCGTACGTTTATACAATTTGGTTTTGTGTTTTTTCGTAAAAACATTAAAAATCAATTAATAATGTTTGAAATTAACTTCTTTTGTTTTAAATTGTACGTTTTCACGCTATTATTTTATGTTTCTTTCGTAAAAATATCAAAGTCAATTATAACGTTCGAAATTAACATGTTTTTTTAAACTGTACTTTTTTACCTTTTGTTTTGTATTTTATTCATAAAAACATCAAAAATAAATTAAAAATGTTCGAAATTAACGTGTTTTGTTTTAAATTTTACGTTTTCACGCTTTAATTTTGTGTTTTTTCGTAAAAAATTCAAAAATCAATTAAAATGTTTGAAATTAACGTGTTTTTTTAAATTGTACATTTATACGCTTTTGTTTTGTGTGTTTTATAAAAACATCAAAAATCAATTATAATATTCGAAATTAACGTGTTTAGTTTTAAATTATACGTTTACATGCTTTTATTTTGTGTTTTTTGTAAAAAAATCAAAAATCAATGATAATGTTTGAGATAAACGTTTTTAAATCGTACGTTTATATGCTTTTGTTTTGTGTTCTTTCGTAAAAATCTCAAAAATCAATTAAAAATATTCGAAATTAACGTGTTTTGTTTTAAATTATACGTTTTCACATATTTATTGTGTTTTTTCCGTAAAAACATCAAAAATCAATTAAAAATGTTCGAAATTAATGTGTTTTGTTTTAAATTGTACATTTTCATGCTTTAATTTAGTGTTTTTTCATAAAAAAAATTCAAAAATCAATTAAAACGTTTGAAATTAACGTGTTTTTTTTTTTTAAAACATCAATAATCAATGAAATTTTTTCGAAATTAACGTGTTTTGTTTTAAATTGTACGTTTTCACGGTTTTATTTTGTGTTTTTCGTAAAAACATCAATAATCAATTAAAAATGTTCGAAATTAACATGTTTTGTGTTGGGTCAAATTATTTAACTAAGTGTTGAAATAATTTAACTACTGAGATTTTGATGATGAAATAACTTATGAGTTTCGATATAGGTGTATTGAAACAATATGTCATAAGACTTGGATCTAATGAGGATCATTAGACCGATTTTGGCTTTCAATGCATAAAATTAGACGTACAGTCCAACTCATCGGAGTTAGACGTGTAGTCTAATGAATGTAAAGAATTAGACGTAAGTCTAATGAATACACAGAATTAGACGTAAGTCTAATATGTTCGGAATTAGACGTACAGTCTAACTCAGTGGAGTTAGACGTGTAGTCTAATAGACTTGTAATTAGACGGGTAGTCTAATTGATTTTCAGAATTAGATGTACAGTCTAATATATTAGCAATTAGACGGGTAGTCTAATTTATGCGGAATTAGACGTGCAGTCTAACTCACTAAAGTTAGACGTGCAGTCTAACTCAGTGGAGTTAGACGTGCAGTCTAATAGAAAGTGAAAGTTAGACGTGCAGTCTAATAGAAAGTGAAAGTTAGACGTGCGTCTAACTCCTTCAGACAAGTCTGAGGTAGAACCGGAATTAGACGTGCAGTCTAACTCAGTGGAGTTAGACGTGCAGTCTAATGGTTATTGGATAATTAGACGTGTAGTTTAATTAGTGAAAGTTAGACGTGCATCTAACTCCTTCAGACAAGTCTGAGGTAGAACCGGAATTAGACGTGCAGTCTAACTCAGTGGAGTTAGACGTGCAGTCTAATGGTTATTGGATAATTAGACGTGTAGTCTAATTAGTGAAAGATAGACGTGCGTCTAACTCCTTCAGACAAGTCTGAGGTAGAACCGATATTAGACGTGTAGTCTAACTCAGTGGAGTTAGATGTGCAGTCTAATGGTTATTGGATAATTAAACGTGTACTGTAATTAGTGAAAGTTAGACGTGCGTCTAACTCCTTCAGACAAGTCTGAGGTAGAACCGGAATTAGACGTGCAGTCTAACTCAGTGGAGTTAGACGTGCAGTCTAATGGTTATTGTAATTAGACGCGAGTCTAATTCTATTAGACCAGGCGGTCTAATAGACGTTTCTCTATTAGAAGGATATGACTTATTTCATTAGACTGATTTTCACAATCTGTCTAATTGAAATACGTCTAATGCTCAGTTTAAGTAGTACGCTTGAATCTAGCATTTCACCTACCCACGTGCTATAGCTGTACCCTACTTCTGCTCCACTTTTCTAGTGAAGATTAGTACAACAGTTATATGCATCCAATTAAGGAATGTCACGTAAGAGAATTTTCCTCACATTACTTGTTTTGCAGGTACATCCCTGATGGAATATTCGGCGCACTACCAGTGATGTACGGCCATGATCCTTGTGCTCAGAACCTGCTGTTTACAATGGAGGCTTTCCAATGGAAGAGTGCCACGTATCATTCTTGAAGATTCGACCGTTAGCTCCTGCTTAGTATTTAATAAATCTTAAGGACAACGGACAATTAGCCTTAACAAGCACAACTGTCAACCTTACGAACTTGCTAATCTTGAGAGAATTCAAGCCTTTGAATATTCATACTGTGAAGCTGCTTTCTGATTGTACTGTGTGTGAATCAAGAGAGAGCTAGAATCAAAACACCTTTAGCTGAGTGATATTCTTCATCTTGTAATTGAATAGAAAGTGTTGTGTTCAATAGTGAGCTAAGTGTGTGTGTAAACTGTATTAGATTCGAACCATATTATAGTGAATCCTTCTGGTGGTTGGAAGAAGGGGTGACGTAGGAGAGTTTCTCTGAACATTCATAAACAAACTGTTGTGTTCTTCATTTCTTTCATCTTTTCATATTTCAACTTGTGTGCTTCAAACCTAAGTAAACAATTCCGCCTTGAATCCGTTTCAAGTGTTTACAAAAGTTTGCATAGAATAGAAAGCGAATTAAATCCCTAACAGGATTTCTTTCAAACCGTTTTTTATAAGCCTTCATCCTTAGCCAGACCCTCGTCTCTATTGATAAAGCTGATCCTATCAATTGGTATTAGAGCCCTGTTTCTATTCTCAAGCCTTTCCTGAAATATGTCGACCATATCCAAAGATGCTAGTGCTATAGCCATTCTAACCTTCTCTTGTGAAAACAACATTGTTTGGAAGAAAAGAGATCGTGCTCATATCTCTTCTCTTCATGATGACATGTGGAGCGTTGTCACAGAAGGTCCTATCAAGATTGATAAGGAGAAGGCTGACTGGACCGTTGATGAAAAGAGGCAGAACAACCTCAACAACATGGTTCTTGATGTTCTATACAGATCTCTCGATGACAATATGTTCAACTACATCATCGAATGTGACACTTCCAAAGAGGTCTGGGACAGACTTACTCAACTGTGTGAGGGCAACGAGCAAACCAAGGAAACAAGATCATGGTTGCCACTCAACAGTTCGACAGCTTCAAAATGCGTCCTGATGAAACAATGAACGATTTTGACACCAGATTCAGCAAGATCGTCTCCTCTCTGTCCATCCTAGGCAAGACCTATAGCAACCAGGATCTTGCTATCAAGGTCATGCGTGCTCTTCCAAGAGAATGAGACATAAAGACTATGGCGATGAGAGAATCCAAAGATCTTAACAAGATCTCTCTATTTGATCTCTTCGCTGACCTCAAGGCCTATGAGTTCGAGCTGAACTGTAGGATGGAAGAAGATCAACACACATCCGTTATCATTGCTAAGGTGCTGGTGATTGTTGAAGAACCACCAACTGCTCCGGATGTGAAGATGGAAGCTCAGCAGCTGAGCAGCGATGCCATGTCTCTCTTTGTGAAGAAGTTTGGCGACTTCATGAAGAAGAGCAAGTCTAACTCAAACTCTTCAAATTCTAATGATAATAGAAGATCTAAAGCTAATGTTACCTGTTTTAACTGTGGTATTAAAGGTCATTATGCATCGGAATGCCGGAAGCCAAAGCGTGTAGATGCCAAGGATGATGGAAAATAGTTGAAGGCTCTTATGGCTGGTGACGGAAAGAATAGAGGAAGCAGCCATGGCTCTTACTTTTCATCTAGTGAAAGTGATGAAGAAGACATGGCCTACTTCATGGCAAGAGAAGATGAAGAAGGAACTCAGGAGACTAAGGTATTTGATTTCTCTTCCGAAAGGTTTTCAAGGGAACAACTGGTAGCTGCACTCTATGACATGGTCATCGAGTAAAAAAGCTAGCAGAATCTCTAAATGAAACTAAATTTTCATCAGATTTAAATAAATCAAATCTGTCTAAAAGGGAAGAGTCAAATGATTTTGAAAAGAAGATTGAAGAGATCTCATCTAAGAATGAGATGCTAAAGGAACAGATTCAAACTCTTTCATCTGAAAACAAAAGGCTTAACTATGTTGTCAGTGAATGGACAAGATCTGGTGATGCTGTCAAATATCAGATCAGCATGTTGAAACCTGCTGGATCTAAATCCGGATTAGGATTTGCTAGCAATGACCCTAATTTGTCATGCAAAAGGTCAAAACCAAATGACAGACTTAATCCAATAAGTTTTGTTAAAGGAAGTATGACTGATATTGAATCTGATCCTATTCATGAAGAAGTTGCTTTGAAAAATGAAATAGTTTATGTTCCTTCGACTGTTAGCTGGCTTAAGAATAAGTTAGAAAAAGCTAATAAGTCTGGTAATTTAAAACCTGACTCTAAGTCAAGGAATTTTAAAAGGAAATTTTCTTCAAAAGTTAAAGGATTAGTGGCTAGCAGGAAGTCATCTGCTAAGTCAAAATCTTATGCATTAATTACAACACAAAATGGGAAGTCCATCAAAATAACTCAAATATGGATTCCTAAGGGACTAATTGATCGAGGACCCAATTAAGTATGGGTACCAAAATATATAAATAGTTTATTTTGTAGGTGATGCAGGAGGATCACAAAAAGGAAGCTGGAAGATTACTCTTCTGAGTACACAGCTTGGAAGATCAACAATGGCATCTGCCATTCTGGAAGAATAAATGTTTTTATTTGTTAAAAATGTTTTTGGTCTTTGAACCACAAAAATTGTTTATTAAACTCTAATGTCCATATTCATAATGAAAAAAAATTACTTTGGAAGTAAAGATACTCTCTAGACGAATATCCTTAATCGGTCTAAATAGACAAGGATGTCTAAAAGAAACAGTGTGTACTTAGAACTATTTTTTCTCATAATTCATACATCTAAGTCTATATGTTGAGGTGTTATACCTACGCGATTAGACGAACACGTCTAATAGACGTTAGACGTTCTTACGTCATGAGCAAATGGATGCTCACGTCTAATCAAACACACGTCATCAAGCATCAAGCATCAAGCATCAAGCATCAAGCATTAAGCATTAAGCATCAAGGGAATCTATTTTGTGAGAAAATTATTAATTTATTTGATTTTTTGATAGTTCATTTTATTTGTTTATCTATTTTGTGAGAAGACTATTTATTTTTTTTTTTATTGTTAATTATATATTATTTGGTTTTTTATTTTGAACTTGGGCCATCTAAAAAATATTGAATTGAATTAATTGTAACAACCACCTCTAAAAGACATGAATACTAAATTTGCAACGCTTATACATTCAACTGATACAAATAATCATTTATTCTCTTTAGCGTGTCCATTTAATGTTGAGAAATAAGTAAGCAAATTCTATACAAATATTTCTAAGGAAAATTTTATGAATTTAAAATTATTAAGTATCACTAATATGTAGAGTCGTGTGGAGTTCAATTTTTCTAAAAAAATCATAAATTAAACCTAAATAATGGAGTATGCGTTTTTTTAAGACACTATTGTTTAAATATTATTGAAATTTAGCAATTATATAAATTATATATCATATAAATTGTATATCATAACCTAATTTTATAGGTTATTATTATTTAGTTTGAAAGACTGAAAAATTCAGTATTAAATTGGTCGTTTAAGATTCTATCGTATACAACTAGAATTTAGGTTGTCCAAAATGTGATTATGAGTCTAAACCAGACTTCTTATTGTAATAATAAAATAAAAATAATTATTAAAATATAAGATAATATATATGCAAAATTATCATAATATTAACATTTTTATGTCACCCAAATTAAATTTTGACCTTTAATTACTTAATTGTGAGTATTTTGACCACTCTCCTCCTGTTGCACTTGTTGTAAACCTTGGGTTGTGATTGGTTGGTGGATAAGAAATGAGGGATGAAGAGAGGAAAAATACAACAAACCCCAAGAACAGTGATTATTGGAGGAAAAGCATTTGCAACATATACAAATGCAAAAAGGATTGTTAAACTTGTGAATGATGTTGGTGCTGTGGTAAATACTGATCCACAGGTCAACAACTATTTGAAGGTAAATTGTTAAACTTGTGAATGGTATTGGCATAAAGAGACACTAAACTGACATAAAAAAATAATGATTCAGGTTGTGTTTGTCCCGAATTACAATGTATCTGTTGCGGAGATGCTTATTCCAGGAAGTGAGTTATCGCAGCAAATAAGAGAAGAGATTGGAAATGAGAATTTCTTTCTGTCTGGCGCAACTGCTGATCAAGTCCCCAAGCTTCTGTAAGTAAGATTTTGTTTTAATTTTTGTGATATGATAATTGGAGAATGAGTTTAAGTGGATTTAAACAAGTTTCAAAATAGAATATGAGTGAATGAAAATTAGAACATTAATATAAAAAACTAGAAATGAACCGAAACTAATGAGAGGAAAATAGGATATAACACAAAAATAATATTTTTATATTATAAAATTCTCTAATATTTTTATTTCAATGTATTATAAATAATAAAAAAGAATGTATAATATAAATATATATATTATTAGTGACATTATAAATATAAGATAAAACTTCAATGTGGCGTTTAAGTGTTCGGGGGACGGATGTGATGGACGAGTACAACTACCATCTATGTACCGTTCGGAAAAAAACGCCCCAATAAAAGATTAAATAATCATCACTATAAACAATACATATTTAATTCTAAGACAAATAAACTTACCATTATAATGAATATTAAAAAACAAGTATATTGTATAAGCTCATTATATTATTAAATAATGAAAAAAGTTTATTAAAGAATCAAATAATGTAATATATAAATGGATGAATGAAAAGATAATTATAAAATGCAATGTAATTCAATCAAGTGCGACAAATGAGCATTTAATGCAAACATTACCCTAATTTTGATCTTCAATTTTCCTAGAAGAGGCTAATACAATAACTCACTTTAAATCGGGTGTTTTCAATGAAACTAGATCCTAATAGGATGATACCTTATAGGCTCATAGGTAATAAGCCCTTTAAGTGAGCTATCATAGGTGGGGTATCAAAAACACAAAACAAAACATAAAAAAAAAAAAAGATTAAAAAAAGTTGTGATCTCGGTTTTAGCCAACATTCTAATAATAATTATGAAGTTCCAACTAAAACTATGAGTTCAGTTGCCCCATTAAACTTCTTTCTCTTTGTAGTATTTGTTCATATTATGTTCCTCTACCAAAACTTAACAAAAAAAACGAAAAAAAATACCCCCATTTATATATGAGACAGTTGTGGGTCGGCTAGGTATAAAATATGTACGTGATCTCCAAAAGTTTTTGGAACCAACAAACAATGTAATTACCGATTGAAAGAACTAGTTTACAGCTTCAAAGATAAGAACATGTGGTTGCAAATGTCCCCTCTCACACATAATCAAAACATCACCCCATCCGCCAATTACATGTAACCATACATTAATAAAAATGATTATTCGACTTTACCCATCAAAGGAATGACTGAAAAAGAAGAAAACAGGAATCTCATTTTTTTACCTTGACAGTTTTATCATCATACATCACCCATTGTTCATGATCATGACTGTACGCAAAGCAACGATAATGTTGCCCGTAATAGCACACCTAAGAATGATTTTATAGTGTGAGTAATGAATGATTTTATAGTGTGAGTAATAAATAAGAATGTAGTAGTAACAAATTAACATATTACAGTGGGGAGGGTTTGATTTTACTTACCGCTGAGACCAAGCGATGCTTGTTCTTTGGATCAAGACTACGGTAAGCAATACCTATGTCAATTTCAGTTACTAGGACAGATAAAGTTGTTGTAATGTCTTCGACACTCTCACATGTATTCTGCCATCCTAAACCTGTAGAGAAAAATAATGATCACATTTAGAAACTGAACTTAATCTTGGACCCCGATGAAATCAAATTTGAAAACTAAACTTAATTATGGATTGGGATGGGATCACATTTAGAAATTGAACTTAATTGTGGATTGGCATAACATTTATGTAAACAAAAACCTTAATCAGACAGTTTCTTGTCCAGATCCAGAAATTTTGTATCCTGGTGTTTCCAAATGGGTTATTTTTTTCAAATAATAGTAAACATTGTTAAGTTGCAAATTAGAAGCCTGTTATAAAAATATGCGGTGAAGAAGAGAAGATATGATGAATATAGTTAAGCTTTCCACAGCAACCAACATCTGGATCACAAGCTAGTTGGTGATTCATCTCAACCAAGTTCAGAAGCTCATCGAAAGAGCTTTCGGCAGACATCACCTGAAGAAGAATTTGAAGCTACTATTAAAACTTCTTTTACCAATTGGAGCAAGATAAATAAGAAGATGCATTGCATATAATAATCAAAACTACATCTTAATATATATGTATATACATGCCTTCATTGTTGGAAGTACACTAGCATATTATTATGGAAGAAAGATGTAGGGCTAGTTTCATTCAGCTTATTGACGCCAACTTATCCAACTTATTTTCATGTACATTTAATATGATTCTAACTTATTTAATCATTAAGCTTGGATATGTTTGATTCAGCTCAGCTTATTTTTTTTTTTTATATTTATAATATTATTTAATAATTAATATTATATATATATATAATGTTATATATATTTATTAATTTAGTTTTAAATATTAATAGATGATTTAAATTAAAAAATAATATATATTTCAAAATAAATTATTTAATATATTAATTTTATAAGTTTTTCTTAATATATAATTTCAAATATTAATAAATAACTTAAATTAAAAAAATAATATATTCTAAAATAAATGATATGAATAAAAAAAATAATTTATTATTATATATATTTTTCACATTTCCACACTCTATCTCCGATCTAATTTTTCCATTTATTTTTGAGTTCTCTCATTCTATTCGTATTATCATTCATTTCAATTGTAATTGAATAATTTTAGATAATTAAGGCTAGTTTAATTTTTAAAATTATAATTATAAATAAAAAAATCATAATGTATTTATATTTTATATTTTGCTTAATTATTTTATATATTAAGATACATATATTATAAACAATAAATAAAAATATATTTAAATGTATGTTTTTTTATTATAATAATTTTATATAAATATATAAAAATATTATAAATATATGGAATAGATGAGAGAATGAATAAAATGATTAGAGAGAGATTAAATTAATGAGAGAGAATGAATAAAATGATTAGATAAATGAAATAAATGAGAGAGAATGAATAAAAAAATATTTAAAATTGATGAGAGAGAAAAACGCTGAGATTATAACGCTGTGGAGAGAGGGGTAGAGAGAAATTTGAGTTTAAACGCAAAAGTGTGTTTGATTCTAATTTTTGGCGTGAGCTTATTACGCAAAGTCATTGTAGCAGCTTATTACGCAGACGTCAATAAGCGGCTTATTAACGCCGAATCAAACGTGACCGTATACTTCATGTGCTGAGACTCCAAACCACAATTGTAGCAATCCATCCTTTCTAAGATGTCCATCCCAAAAGGAGAATGTGCCATACAACTAGAGTTTATGCAAGCCCAAGATCCTTTGCAATCTCTTTTTATTGACTCCATATTGGAATTGCCTTGAGAATTAGCAGGCATAAATGATTGATGAAGGCAATTAAAAATCACTCCCAGGACTTCAGAAGCATCGTTCATCTTCATCTGAGCCTCTAACAATGAAAGCACATGTTTGTATGTATGTTGATCACGATTCGAAAAGATCTACATTTGTTACGTTTGCTAAAAATCACAATGATCTAAAAAAGGATTGATCGTGATCTAGAAAATAAATTTGTATTTGTATACCAACAAAATATTTCATCGTGATCCAAAAAATGTTACATTGTGATTGTTGAACAATAATAGTTTCCAAATAGGCTCTAAATTTTTGCAATAATTATGAAAATAGAGAAGAGTCGTCGGGAAATTTACCTCCTGAAAGAAATTACTATCTGGATAAAGGTTGCTCATAGCAGTCCTGAGAGAAGTAGAGGCATTCCCTTCTCTTTTCATTTATGAGGATGCCCTACTCAAAGCAAGGAAGATATCATAATGTACAAGGATCTCCAACATGTATATGCCCTGATGTAGCCCGCCTCAAAAATTCATCTCAAAACGGTCTTAGATGCCACTTCGACTGAAATAGCACAAGTTATGAAGATCTTAGCTAAGAATAAGATTTAAAGCATATCCAGATAAACCAAAAATGGAAGTTTGTTAAACGGGGGCCTGTATGATGACATTTACGAAACAGTTATATTCCCCAACTTCATTCTTCAGACCTGTACCAAAAACATCAATCTCGCCATCTCCAGTTGTGGCATTCTTAGATGAATCATCTGTGACCTCCACCTTAGATGACAGTGTGTCCTGGAACATTCTTGACCTGTCTGCCAAGGGAAACTTCTGGTTGGCATGAAATGCATCTAGGGGATATGAATTTCTAATAATTTAGAAGCAGTACAACAATATTTGTTTCCCGGTTCTTTTGGCAATCAAGCAGTTATTTTCATTGACTTAGAAGATTTAAGTACAAAAGCGTGCAGAATTAATTGTTTATAGATGCCTAATAAGTAAATACTAGAAATAAAAAACAGAGCATAGTAATTACCAAGGCTTTGGCGTACAGCCCTTTTAAGGTCAGCTTGGAACCGTTCTTCATCCTCCTCCTCAGCTTTTAGCTGCCGCAAAGTCTTTGTTGCATTGTCTCCCATGGAAGGAAGATGTGTTTTAAGAATGTAGTCCTGAAGTATTAGTTCCTGAGTACATAGACCAGTTCCATTTGAGCTTATGATCAAAACAAAATATAAATGAGAATCATGTACTGGAACTTGGCAACATGAATCCCTTTTAGCTATTTACCACATCTCTAATTGTCCTCGGCCAAACAAATGTTCACTTCAAATAAAAGTTTTCCTTGCAAAAGCACACTGATAGTATTAGACCATCTAACTCTCTTCTCCCACAATTATTTATTTTTAATTTGTTCCACATCAGCCATGATACTACAATATGTCCACCTTCTGTATTGAACCTCACATTTTAAGAGTCAGACAGAAAACAGTAAAAACTAGAATCCAAAAATAAACTTGTAGGAATTCAATTTAAATTCGCGTCCACAAACCTACAGAATTCAAAAGCTAAAAAACAATTATTGCACCAAAAGAATCTAAATATTGAAAGCATCTTGTGTTGAATTTTGAACTCAATCTCAAATCTACACCACCTAACAATCACACAGGGAATGTAAATGAGTGGAACATATTGACTCTAAAGCTTACCTCCATCACTACGCTGACTATCCATGGTTCGAACAAGTCCAACTTCAATATTTTCCTTGTCAGAAGACAATTCTTGGAACTTTGTGTCTGTCAACTTTGCAGAACTCTTGTGCCGCCTACCTCTCCTTCCTATCCTCTGATCACTTTTCATGGGATGATCAGAAGGTGAAAGACCAGCTTCTAAAACATCGCCATTAGGCAAGCCTGCAGTAGAAGAGGAATAGTGTTACACAATAAAGATCAGTCAAGTACATGGGCCTCAGTTCATAACTTCTAACCTTGATTAGCATTTGTATGAAGCAAACTGCCATTGTTATCAATCACTTCCATGGCTGGCCCTATCTGCAATGTTCACATGACTTTCATAAAGAAGATGCAATAAGAGAAGGATGCCAAAAGTTCCCAAGCAATGTAGGAAAACCTGATTAAATCTCAGAACCGGAGAACTTAGTTGCTAACCTTGATTGTCATTCATATGAAGGCTGCTTTGGGAATTACCTATCCTTGGCATGGTCTTATCAACATAATTGATAATGGTATGAAAAAAATCATCTGGAAATCCATTTTCCTGGATCACACATGAGTTTCTATTAACACCTGATCTTTCTGTCTCCGGATTGCAACTTCTATGCATGAGTACGTTTGATGGTAATAGTCCTTTGTTCTCCAATTATCATCTTCACCAGATTCCAAATCACATAGATGAGAAGTTGCACTAGTATATGTCTATCTAAAACCAAACAAGTCTTTAAATTGTATCCAGCATTAGCTATTATGCACATTATAGCCCTCATTTCTCTCCTTTCAAATTTGAGCCATAACAACCCTTTTATGCTACAGCTAAGAGTGTCCGGATCGTCTAATACAAGTAAGAATACTTCTCAAAAAGGGATCTTGGTTATTTTGAGCTATATTGGTTGTTTGATTGGTATATACATCTCTGTTCTTACAGTCTCTCTGTATGTTGTTTATATCTGGATTTTGCTGTCATTATATAAGTAAAATGAAAAATGGCTGTAGAATGTTTGCTACAATTCTGCAATGTGTAAAAGACGTTCTTTATGTGATAGTTTATATGGGATTCTGTTACGACTTGTTTCGTAAGGTGTGTTTTGGGTTCAAGAATCAAGTTCTTGATCTATAACACCGGTGGAAATTCTACAATCAAAGGGCAGCGGAAGGTTTTCAATAGAGAATTTGGGGGGGAGGGGATAGAAGAACTAAGGTGCGAAGAGAAATACCGTTGGTCTACACCAAACAGTCCATAGTAAATAATAATAGACGAATAGGGCTGAAGTTCATATCTTCATTCTTCTATTCATGGGTTCTTGGGGAAGAAAGATCATCCTTATATAGGTGATGTCTTGTCCCAGAATATTCGGTTACAACAAATACTAAAAAATAACAGAATTTGGTTTGTAAAGTAAAAAGGAAAGCAAAACAAAATAATAAAACAACAAAACAGAAATCTGGCCCATGTGCACCATAGGACCGAGACCGGGTGCCGAGAAAGGTTGCTGGAATTTATTCTAGGACCGAGTCCTTGATTTTAGACCCTAACAATATCTCCTCCTTCGAAATTCGTCGCCCTCGACGAAAAAGACCGTGGTCTGCCGAGTCTGTCAAGCCTCTAATGCTCATGCTCAATATTTCACAGAATTCGGTCGGACTTCAGCAAGTCCAGCAAGTGTCGGAGTCTTAGGACCGCATTTCTTAGAAGCCTTCGATCTTCATGCTCCACAACTAGTCCTTTCTTCGGCCCAACACGCCAGGTGCAGCAAAAGGGCCATTTTTCTTCTGGGCATACTCTAGAATGTCTTCAAACAACCAAGCCCAGTACTTTATCCAGACCAGCAACACATGCGTAACAACATAGCCATGTCTTCCGACTACCTTCCTGGCTGGTGTTCGGTTGTTGGGTTGCTGGGTGAGCCTTTTGATTATTTTTTGGAAATTTTCTGGAGCGTCTTCCAAAACAAGTGAAACACTTTGGCATTCGTTTTTACTCTTTATTTGTACCATGGTAACAACATTATGATTTTCCAAGGCCTTTTCTAGGTGGCTGCCTTGTATTATGTTGACCCGCGACCGAGGGGCACCTTGCTGGACCGAGAAAGTGTGCAAGATAATGACACGTTCGTCCCTTGTCTCAAGCACCAAAGGTGGGTCATAAAAATCTGATTCTTGGACGGGTTCTTGAACGTGTTCTTGAACTTTTTGCTGATTAGCCGGGGCCATGAACAATCTGGATTTACACCTATGATTGGGCTCCCATTTTGTGCTCGGCCAGACCATGTTAACAATGCATGGTTTGGGCAGCAGCGGCAGTTTGGCGTTGTACAAGGGCCTGCGACCGAATCGCAGCAAGAGATCTTTCTTGAATTTATGCCACGTCAATGCTTCAATATGGTTGCGATTCCATAAATATGATTCATGCCACGTTCTTGCCTCTTTTGAGAAGTGAGTGCGGACAATGTCCAGCTTTGTGGCATCATTTGTCTTGCTCTCCCTAAATACTTGCTCGGCAAATAAGAGCCAGCCCTCCAAATCAGTCCCGTCAAATTCAGGAATATCAATATTTGTGAGCCGGGTTGGAGAAAAGTGGTAAGAAGCAATAACATGGGGTCGGGTAGGGGGATCTTAGCCAGTATTAAACGCACATTTTTCAATTGCTGTCAAGCTTTTTCCAGCAGCATACCTTCTGTCCATATTTTGCTGAAAGGGATTGTGCAAGGCAGCCTGTTCGGTCAAGTGTTGTTGCAGGGCAGCATTCATGGAGGCATATTGTTGGGTCAGCCCTTCGAGTAGGGTCTTAAGATCATCCATCTTTGCTTCTATCGGGTTTCTTTCATTTGAGAATCGTTTTGCTCTGATACCAAGAATGTTACGACTTGTTTCGTAAGGTGTATTTTGGGTTCAAGAATCAAGTTCTTGATCTATAAGACCGGTGGAAATTCTACAATCAAAGGGTAGCGGAAGGTTTTCAATAGAGAATTTGGGGGGGAGGGGATAGAAGAACTAAGGTGCGAAGAGAAATATCGTTGGTCTACACCAAACAGTCCATAATAAATAATAATAGACGAATAGGGCTGAAGTTCATATCTTCATTCTTCTATTCATGGGTCCTTGGAGAAGAAAGATCATCCTTATATAGGTGATGTCTTGCCCCAGAATATTCGGTTACAACAAATACTAAAAAATAACAGAATTCGGTTTGTAAAGTAAAAAGGAAAGCAAAACAAAATAATAAAACAAAAAAACAGAAATCTGGCCCATGTGCATCATAGGACCGAGACCGGGTGCCGAGAAAGGTTGCTGGAATTTATTCTAGGACCGATGCCTTGATTTTAGACCCTAACAGATTCCCATATCATTCTGGCATAAATATTTTTTCAACAAGTAAAATAGCCAAATACTCTTGCTGATCCTCAGGATTTTCATAAATTGAGAGTACTTGTTTAGTTCTCAAAACTGATTTTATTCATTTTTGTACACCAAATGAATCAAGGATATTTTGACAGATGGATGCTTATGGTTCATAAGTTGATCTAGTAGTAACTAGGGATAGATAAAATTGCCCGTGTTAAACGTTCTTTCCATTTTATTAGAAAGAAAAACAATACTGTTTGTTTCATTGATAAGCATAAGTAGAAAATCGAAACAGTCTATCATTATATATGCAACAAGCAACTGAGTTACTACATTACTTGGTGAGTTATCACTTGTTCCTTCTTATTTCATTGTGTCCTTACAGCAATAGAATGAGACATATTTTCATTATCACAAATTAGAATTCATAAAACCCTAAGGAAGGTGTTCTGAGTATCACTATTTATTTTTATATGCAAACATTCAAACACCTAAAAAGAGAAATAATTTAAAAATTATATATATATATTAAAATACAAATAATCAAATTTATAAAAAAATAATTATATTTAAATTATATATCAAAATATAAATAATCTAATTTATAAAAATAATAATTTAAAATATATATCAAAATATAAATAATTTAGTTTATATAAATAATAATTTAAAATATATATCAAAATATAAACTTTATATATAATAAATTTTAAATGTAAAAAAAAATAAAAAAAAAAAATAAAACTGAGTTTGAATAGTAAATTAGGTTAGTTTGAGAATGAATGAACAAACTAGGTTAGTTTAGGAAAGTGAACGCCAAACAAGGTTACTTTGGGAAACCGTTCGTAACTGACCGGCCGGCCGGGAGCTCGCCTATAGTGGAGTAGAAGACGAAGATGAAGAGATCTAGGCGAATAAGAGAAGACCCGACCGACTTAAAGCTTTACTTCTTCAAAGCCTTTCCCGAACCAGCATAACAGCAGCATCGAACGAGCCATTGCTTCTAATTAGATCATTAGGAATATCTTCCAAAGTCATTGCAGCTAGTGAAACAGTTTGGCCTTCGGGCTTACTCTTTACTTGCATTTTGGCAGCAACAATATATTCATCTAAGGTTTTTTCCAGCTGGTTTCCATGCATCAAGCTGGCCTGCGACCGAGGAATCCCTTTAAGGACCGTGGTTCTGTCTTTCTTATCATAGGATAAGGTCAGCTTTTCAAAGTCCCAAGAAGACGGGCCTAGAGTAATCAGCCATTCAATTCCCAATACAATATCATAACCATCCATGGAAATTACCTTCATTTCTGTTTTGTATTCATTGCCTTCCATCGACCACTTCAAGTCCTTGCAAACACTAGAGCATAACACATTAGACCCATCAACCACTCTAACCGATTGAACCTGGGTTGCTATGCTTTTGTGGTCTATTTTCTCCAAAATCCTGCTATTGATAAAATTGTGGGTGCTGCCTGTATCGATCAAGATCACCACCGGCAGGTTCCCAACTTTGCCAAGAATCTGGAGCGTTTGGAAGGCTTTAGACCCGGTCAAGGCATGTAAGGATATGGCTGGTTCATCCCTTGAGCCGAGCAATGAAGGTAGATCATCCAAAACAGGTTCTTGGACAGGTTCTTGATCTTCTTGATTGGCCGAAACCATGAATAACTTTGATTTACACCTATGGTTTGGTTGCCATTTTTCATTGCAAGAATAGCATAGACCCTTCTTTCGCTTTTCTTCCATTGAGGCTGAGTCTAATTGCTTAACATGGCCCTGGTTTGCATTTGAAGAGGACCCATATGATGAATTCTTGAAGTCAGTATTGGTGCTCGGCCCGGCTGTGTTGGTATTGGATGGCGTGGGCAGCAACGATGCTTCAGCGCTGTACAAGTTACCACTGCTCATTAAGGACCGATATGTTGCTTCTTGGACTTTAGCCATGGCCATTGCTTCGTTTAAAGAATCTGGAAATCGTAGCCTGATGCAGATTGCAATTTCTTCCCTTAGACCGGACAAGTAACAATCAATGACGTAGTCCCTTGGCATATGTAACAACCTTTGAGAGATCGACATGTACTGGAGATTATATTATTGAACCGACCCAACCTGTTTTAAATTCATTAGCTGTCTCATTGGTGTATCATGTATAGATGGCCCGAATTGAGTCATAAGGTCTCTTTTGAACACATCCCAAGATAAGGCTTCCATATGATTTCGGTTTTGAAGATATGACCCGTACCACATTCTCGCTTTGCCAGAAAAATGAATGGGGGCGATTTCTAATTTAGTGGCATCCTTAGTTTTGTCCACCCTGAAAAATTGCTCGGCAGAAATTAGCCAGCCATCGACATCCGACCCATCAAACCGAGGAAAATCGACCTTGGTTAGCCGAGTAGGAAGAGCATAGTGTTGGTCGCGGTTCTGGCCAGGGTTCGGGGGCCTAAATGGTGAAGGACCGTGGCAAGAATTATCGTCATAGGGTCTGTGGCCGGATTCTTGCACGTTTCCGGATGCCCCGCTCTCAAAGGCTGCCATTCTTTCTTCAGCCGCATCAAATCTTCAGTCTATGGCAACTTGCATCGCGGCTGTTTGTTGGGACAGGTTTTCAATAAGGGCCTTGAGTGCATCCATTTCTGATTGCTGGCGAGTTTTTACCATGTTGAGAATCAGACAGCTCTGATACCAAGATGTTAGACTTTTAAATTATGACCGAGCCTTTCAAGTTCTTTAATTCAAGAAACGGGTTCTTGATGATGTAATTCAACACTCTAGCGCAGCGGACATAGAATTAGAGGAGAATTCGAGGTTAGAGAGAGAAGAGCCGAAGGGGAGGAGAGAAATACCACTAGATTACACCTAGAGGTCCAAGAAGGGGGAGGAGGGCCGAGAGATAACTTAAACACCAAGTTCCAAAATATTCAATTCATAGCCCCAAAAAGTGGGGTGGGCGTCACCATTTAAAGAGGCTGGTTTACCCAAAAGTATTCGGTTACAACAAACTTCCAAGATAACAGAATTCGGTTTCAAAAGAAATAAGAGAAAAAGTAAACAAAACAGAATTATTCCATAAAAACATAAACGGGCCCATATGAACACTTGGGCCGAGAGATGGATGCATAAAATATTTTAGGACCGAGGTTTTTGATGAGAAGACCGTAACACATTCCTTCAACAACACGAATGCAAAATATTATACATGTTTCACAGCTGAAGAAAAAAGTATGATAGGATCGGTGTAATTAATAGAGACGAGGATCTGACTATTGATGACAATTTCTGGAAAACGGTTTGACAGAAATCCTGTTAGGGATTAATATCACTTTCTATTCTTCACAAACCCTTGCAAACTCTTGAAGCGATTCAAGTGCGGAACTGTTTACTCAAGTTTGAAGCTATGAACCAGTGAGAGAAGGAAAGACAGAATGTAAATAACATAAGTTATTTATGGATGTTCGGAGGAAAATCCTCCTACATCACCCCTTCTTCCAACAACCGGAAGGATTCACTATAATTTTTTGAATCAAATACAGTTTACTGGCTAGCTAACTGTTGAACATAACAAACTTTATTCAACTTACAATATGATTAAGAGTATTTCTCAGCTAGACAGATTTTGATTCTCTCTTAAACTTGAAGATGTACAAATCAGTAAGTGCAAGAGTATGAGATTGATAGCAGGTAAGGCTGGTTAACTCGTTAGACTTCTTGCTCTCGTACGTCAACCGTTTTCCTTGAGGATCTATATATAGAGTCAGGACACCAACGGTCGAATCTTCTAGATGGACACATGACAAGCGCCCATTGGAAAAGCCTCCATAGTACAAGAGTACAATAGACTCTATGCACAAAGATCGTGGCCATACCGAACTGGTAGTGCGCTGGATATTCTTCTGGAACTATCCTTTACTGAACAAGTAGTGGGAGAAATATTTGCGTACGTGGTATTCATTCATTGGATACAAATAGCTGGCGTATCGGTCTGCACAGATGAGTGGAGCAGGAGTAGCGTACAACTAGTTGATCATGGGTAGACGTATGCTAACTTCAAACAACTACTAAAGTGAGGAATTAAGCGTACTCCATTAGACTGCCAAGTCTAATGAGAGTTAGACGCCAACGTCTAAAAGCGAGATCCATTAGACCACCAAATCTAATGGAGTTAGACTGCACGTCTAACTACGTATTTGTTAGACTGCACGTCTAACTACGTATCCGTTATAATGCACGTCTAACTACGTATCCGTTAGACTGCACGTATAACTACGGTACCCGTTAGACTGCACATATAGCTACGTATCTTTTAGACTGCACGTCTAACTACGTATCTGTTAGACTGCACGTCTAAATACGTATCTGTTAGACTACACTTCTAACTAGTAACACGTCTAATTAGCCTGTTTCAGTTCATGTCAAATTTAGCATATTTTTAATGCACCTGCACAAAAACGATTAGACATCTTAGCTTCATTCTCCATCAAAGTTTTACTAATACATCATTAAAATAGCGTTAGTCAAACTATTTTGACCCAACAATTTCCCCCTTTTTGATGATGTTAAAACTTTGCAAAATTAATAAGATAAGATAACCACCCATCAAATAAAATAGGAATAATACTAGTTCAAAAACTTCAAAGGTAAGTTCCAAAAACCAACTAAAGATAAATAAAGAAAAGAGATTATTGTCCTTCCCTTTTCACGTTTGGATCATCAAACCCTTCACCAGTCAGAAGTTTATGGAATTGAGGGACGGGAGCACGGCCAGGAGCATGGCCACCCTTCCACCACTTCCACCACTTCGGTCACCACCGCGACCTCCGTCTCTTTTGACTGGTCTACAACTTCCTATCTCAACGACTTTTCTTTTTGATCTGGTTCCTGTCGAAGAACCACATCTTAATATATTGCCACCTCCTCTTGAACTACCTTCTCTATTTTTAACATTATCAGCTTCAAGGGAAATAAGGGCTTTCTCTTTCTCAGCGGAAACATCAACGTCTTCCATTGCTTGAATCGATCTTGCAAAGGAGTCAAGCTTGTTCCATACGTTCAGCGTCGACTCTATTCATATGCTTGGTTACCTCAACAATTTGATCTTGAACAAGATTCATTCCTGTCATAATTTCCTGATGAAGATTTAGGTAAAATTCTCTTTGTTTCTCAAACTTCTCCGATTGTCTTTTGAAAAGATTATTTTCAAACTTGGAATAGGTAGTGTTGACGATGTTGACTTCGTAAGTATTTTTCTTCATCGTCTTCTCCAATTCTTTATGGGTTGCAAGAAAAGAAGAGAATTCTTTCTTGTTTGAACTGTCTCCCTTCTCAAGATTCGTCATTCTGAACTATATATCCAGCATACTCTTCTGAAGAGTGCTCATCATCACTGCCATAGACTTTAAGAGCTTTGCGCCTCTAAGGGAGGTTTCTTTAGTAGATGAAACTTCTTGAGAGTTGGAATGAGCGGTTTGAATGGGACTAACATGAGTATGAACCCGCATAGACTGCTCTGGTTCATCAGTCTCAGATGCATCTTTAGACTTCTCTTGATCTCTGAGAATGTCTTCACAAACCTTAAGAATCTGTTATGAAGTTTCTCCATGATGAAGGGGTAACTCAGTAACTCTTTCAAAGATGTTCGCAGCTGTTATTTCAGGAGTGGATCGAGGAGATGGAGATCCTTCTGATGAATTGTCATTTTCAGCTTGTTCCCCCTCAACTAAAGGACTCTTATTAGATTCGTCTTCTTTCGAGGGTTCCCCATCAAATTTTGATTCATTAGGCTGATCAGCCTCTATCTCTTTTACTGGAGATTTTTCTGCCTCTAGAACAGGGGTTTCCAATACTTCTGATTCCTGTTGAACATGTAGTTGAATAGTTTCAGCATTATTCTCCTCTTCTTCAATGATTGGATCAGGTTGAATGGGATCTGAGTTTGAATGATACGGGGATGAGCTAAAAGGTGTTTCTCTTCAACAGAAGCATTCCCAGTTCAATAAGGTGAGCAACAACTTGCTATTCTTCTTGAGAAATCAAATTATTATCCTCAGAGATTTGCATTGGTTCGTCTTCATCTGATGAATTATAAAATGGATTCAACCCTGAACAGTCGGCGTTATGAACAAATCTGAGAACCGTTGAGCTATAATCTTGCATAATTTGATCATGACTCTTTAAGGCTTCTTCTTCTGCAGCAGCATTTCTTTCCATCGGATTGAAATTTGCTTTTCTGGCTTCAAGTAGAGGAAAGAGAGCACGACGTTTGATGTTCGCTTCCACTAGATCTTTCCTCTTGAGAGCTTCATAGACCTCAGAGGTTTTAGCCCATTTCAGGACTCGTTTCTCCACATTAACCAACTTCATCCATTTTTTGCTGACACCTTTTCCTTTAATAACTTGATCATACCCATTGGCCACTCTGTTCATCACCCAGGTGTCGAAGATATTAATATTCGCATCTGCTTTCGCATTGGCTTGATCAATCATTAAATTGACAATACATGTTTCTTAAGAAACTTCCTCATTAGATTCAGTTACGATAACCTTGCCTTTTCAATACCCTCAACCAGTTTAGGAATTGGCCTAGGTTCACCGATAGATATGCCAACAACTCTCCTAGTGGCTCTCATGATCTCGTGAGGCGTTAAGGGCTTGGAAAAATGCCCTGTTAAGACCTTAGACTAGACTCCTTTTCCCGTGACAACAAACTTTTCTTGAATAATCTTAGATATAGGGGGCCCGACATTTGGCAGAATGGGATCCTATTCAGACAATACTACACCAACCTTCTTTCCCTTGGTCTTGTCACAACTCATGTACTTTTGCTTTGGTTACACACCAACAGGCTATGAAATCTACAGGAAAGGTAACATATCTAACCAATGTATACATATTCCTCCAACCTTAAATAGACAGTTTGTCCGAAAAGAGGAAACCACACTGTGTTTCGATTTCCCCAAACCATTTTTCAATCAAACTTTGCAAACCCTCTCTCTAGGGTTTGAAATTTTTTCAGATTCCTATCACAAGCCTAATTAATCCCTTGATATGATTAGGAAAAGGACTACTCACTGACACAAAACCCTAGATGAAACTCCTTTGTAGCAGAAGAAGAAGGTTCAGATGATGAAATATCTTGTAAGATAGATTCCGCCAACCTACCAATAGCTAACAAAGCTCTTGTAATCAACTTCCGAGTTGATAACGACACCCCTTTTTTCACTATAAAAGGTGTATGATGTCGTAATAAATAATGAAGTTAGTAGGGACCATCTGTTTGAGATGTCCTCGTCTTCTACTTATAACAAATCATCCAATAAAATATCAGATAGTTTCGAATATCTTTCAGATAAATATCTTTCTTTTCAGTCTGATTTTGATTTCGAAATGAAACATTTCTTGCATCATGAGGAAGAAATCCTTTCTACTTCTAAGGCAACGATTGAGATAAACCTCAATACACTAGATGACCCTCAAATCATTTTGATCGGTCAAAGTTTGAACGACCACGAACGTCGTTAACTAATAAAACTATTAAAGACCAACAAAGACGTCTTCGCCTAGTCTTACAAGGACATGCCCGACGTTGATCATAGCATTGTTCAACATCAAATTCCCTTCTATCCATAGGCCAAACCCGTCAAATAATATCTGAGACGAATGAAAACCGAGGTTGTCGACAAAATCAAGGAAGAAGTCCCAAAACAGCTGGAAGCAGGATTCCTCGAACTTGTTGACTACCCCGCTTAGATAGCCAATGTGGTTTCCGTCTTAAAGAAATAAAGAAGAGTATGTGTAGACTACCGCGATCGGAACAAAGTCATCCCTAAGGATAACATTGAGGTAGATCATGCTGCTGGCAATCAACTATTATCTCTTAAAGATAGTTTTTCAAGATACAACCAAATTTTAATCGCTGAAGAAGACAAAGAAAAGAACACCTTTATCATAGAGATATGAACTTTCTGCTTCAGGGTCATGCCTTTCGCTCTTAAAAATGCCAGAGCTACCTACTAAAGAGTAGTAACCATGATCTTACACAATATGATCCATAAAGAAGTGGAAGTCTACATAGACAATATGCTCGTAAAATCGAAGGATTTCTAGGGACAAATTCCCATCCTGAACAAATTCCTGAAAAGAATCAGGAGATACCAACTTCGGTTAAATCCGAGGAATTTCACTTTCGGAGTCACTACCGATAAAGTCTTAGGCTTTCTCATTACCCAACGAGGAATATAAGTCGGCCTCTTCAAAATCGAGGCAATCACGACCATGCCTACCTCGCGGAATGAGTGAGCAGTCTGAGGATTCCTCGGCAAAATTAAGTTCATCAGTCGTTTAATCAACAAACTAACACTTACCTGTGATCCGCTCTTCAAAATCTTGAAAAAGGATCAAAAGTTCCAATGGAATGAAAGTTGTCAACAAGCGTTTGATAAAATCAAAGACTATCTGAAGTCTCCACCGGTCCTTATGCCACCAATGTCCAATTTCCCCTTAATTTTCTATCTTACAACAACAAACTCGTAAAAGGGCAGCCTACTAGCTCAATAAAACGAGTACAAACTCGAAGTCGCTGTGTACTATCTTAGTATGAGAATGACGGGATATGAATTGAACTATTCGTTCTCGAAAAAGTGTGTTGGGCACTTGCATGGGTCAAAAAAAGACTAAGACATTATATGCAAGCTCATCCGATCAAGACGGTCTCATGACTAGATCCTGTTCATTATCTATTTCAGTGAATACTATTGTCTCCTAAACTCGCTAAATGGATGATGACAATTTCTGAATACGACATAACTTACACTATTCATAAATCCGTCAAAGGAAGCATCGTTGCAGACTTCCTAGAAGATCAACTCATCATAATCGATCCCTCTTATGAACTCGATTTTCCAGATGACAACATCATGAGTGTCACTCCGGACACATGGAAGCTACTGTTCGATGGATCTTCATCCAAACATGGCTACATAATTAGAATTCTCTTAATAGATCTCAAGGGCACCTACAACCCTATCTCTGTTAAATTAAAATATCTTGTAACCAACAACGAGACCGAATACGAAGCATGTTTGTCAAGTCTCAAAATTGCATATGAACGAGGAACAACTTGACTCGACGTAGTTTGCGACTCAAATCTGGTTATATCCTAGATCAATGGAACATGGCAGGTGTGAGGAGAAAACCTCAAACCTTATCACACCTACCTATGCCAATTCATCAACAAGTTCGATCACATGTCTTTTGTACACACACTTAGAAGACAAAATTGCTTTGTCGATGCTTTGTCCACGCTAGAAGCCAATTACCCAAATTCCCATTGGAATTAAGGTCAAACCTCTGAAAATCTGGTAGAAATTGAAGCCCAATTTTGAAACATGAGTGGTTCCATTCAAGTGACCACCAAACTATGGTTCGACATTCTCTAGAAGTTCATTGAATATGGAGCATATCCGTCCCATGTCCGAGCTAAGGAACGAAGAGCCATGCGTCAGTTTTCCACTAATTATGCTTGGATATCCTCTAAGCTATACCGACGATCTTTCGACGGTCAAAACATGCTCTACGTCGATGGTCCTGAAGCACGATGGATCATAAAAGAAGTCCACGTAGGAGAATGCAGTTCACACATGAATGGACTAGCCCTTGCCAAGAAAATACTCAGTCTCTAATATTATTGGTAAAACATGGAGCAAGAGTGTGTAGGCTACGTAAAAAGCCATCACAAATGCCAAATATATGCTGATCTCAAGCATACTCCAGTATCTTTGATGTACAATATGACATCACCATGGCCCTTTTCTACATGGAATATCAATGTCATTGGGAAAATCTATACCCACGCATCCAATGGAAACGAGTTCATACTCTTTGGTATCGACTATTTCTCTAAATGGGTTGAAGCAGCATCTTATAAGTTCCTCAAGTATACTCAAGTAACAAAGTTTATCCGCGTCAACATCATATCCAGATACGGAGTAACTCATGCTATTATCTCGGACAACGGAAGACATTTCCAAGAAAAGGTTTTATCATCCATATCCTTACATAGGATAACTTACCGGGTTTCCTTACTGACCGACCCCAAACCAATTGTGCAGTCAAAGTGGCAAAAAAATGTGATTAGGATCATCAAGAAGATGACCAACATGTACAAGGAATGACATGAGAAGCTGCCATTTACCTTATGGGGATATATCACCATTGCTCGAGCATCGACAAACGAAACTCCTTATTCTCTAGTTTATGGTATGGACACCGTACAACCTATCGAGATCGAAATCCAAACTTTGAGAGTCTTGTTAAATCTCACTTCATTGAACAAAATTGGTTAAAATCTCGATACAACCAACTAAATCTAATAAAAGACCACAAGTTAGATGCACTTTGCAAAACCCTAGTGTACCAGAAATGAATGGCCGATACCTTTAACAGAAAGGTCAAACCCAGAAACCTAAAAGAAGGTGATCTGATACTCAAACGAACTCGAGAACTTTTAGACTCAAGGGGCAAGTTCCGACCACGATGGAAGGACCCTTCCTAATCAGGAAAATTCTCTCTAGAGGTGTTGTCCTCCTTTCTACAGTTGAAGGCGAAGAATTCATTTCTCCAAGCAATTTGGATGCATTGAAATGATATTATGTATAATTCTATCAACGACTCTCAATCCAACCTTACTAGGATCACTACGACTCTCAATCCAGCCTTACTAGGATTACAACGACTCACAATCCAGTCTTACTAGGATTACAACGGCTCACAATCCAGCCTTACCAGGATTATAATGACACTCAATCCATCCATACTAGGATTACTCATGACTCACAATAAAGCCTTACTAAGATCTCACAAAAGTCTTTCCCAAGTAGGAATAGACTAAGTGACCTCTAGTTTTATATAACTATGTCACCATCCTAAGAAGAGTCTTTCCCCCAATAGGATTAGACTAACCGACTTCAAGTGTTGTATCACCATGACGTCATTCCTACTAAGTAGAATATTTTCTCCAGTTGGAATATACTACTCAACCTATAACTTCATACAGTTAGAGCTTGATCTTTAGACAGAGTCTTTCCCAAGTAGGAATAGACCAATTGATCTCTAGTTGCAATCTTTAATTTTGTACAACTATATCACAGGTATTATTCCCACAAAGTCATTCTCCTATAAGAATATACTTAATGACTTTTGGTTCTGTATAACTATGATGTCATAATCCCCAAGTCATTTCCTCAGCCGAAATAGACTAAGAAATCTCGAATTTTTAAAAACCACGTCATGACCTTTCATGATTGTTCCCAAGAAGGAACATACTAATTGACCACTAGTTTTGTAAAACTATTTCAACATAATGGGAGAACTACGTGAGACCTAATTCTTCCAAACCAAGAAACAAAAAAATATTAAAGACAACGGAAGATACGTAGGCAGCCTGTGTACACGTCCTCTCTCAAAAGGGAAAACAACCCACTCCCTAGCTATGTCTTACTTCACAAGAGCTCTTAAAAAGAATAACCTTGATTCTTCCCACCAATCAATGACAAGGATTTTAGTAAATAACTAGGGAAAAAAGTCAAGAGCGTCTTTGTGATTAACTTCACAAAACATTCTTCGTTAAATTTCTCCCCACTAAGTTCCTAGAAAACTCTAAAAAAACTCCAGGGAAGACTTTTGATGAAAAAGAAATAGAATAAACTCCTCCTCAAAATGCCAAGTCAAATCCGTAATCTAAGAAAGATTGTCTCGACCCCCTTTCATACAAGAGAACATATAGAATTAGATTTAATGATTCGAAAAAAACACACAAAAACAACACTCCCATGTAGGTTGAAGTGTCGTAATCACCGCTTATGTTTACTAGGATGGTTGTCACGATGACTCTCTCAAGAGCAAAGCGTATTGATTCCTCCAAATATACCCTGAAAGTAAAAACACACTCGTATAGAGTGCGGTGTTGAAATCCCTAGTTAAGCTCACTCGGGCAGGTATCTCGATGACTATCTCAAAAGAAAAACGTGTTGATTCCCCTAAACACTCAAAAATAAAAATAAAAAAGAGAAAAAAAAACTTTTGAAGTCGGAAAGTTAAAATTATTTTGTATTCTGTGAAACCAGAGATTCTAGATTCGGTCTCCAGTATAGTTATTACTAGGAATAAACAAACTTTCAAAGGATTGCGACTCATGGAAAATCAGGAAAAAAATACTCTAATGAGGCTTCATGTTTCAAACAACTCTTCCCCTACGAGTTGAGAATTTGGACAACCGTCCGCACGAGACTGATTTTATCATCCATATCCTTACATAAGAGAAGAAGGAACTCGGTGCTACTAAGCTAAAACGTTTTATCAATTATAAGGATGCTCTAGCTTAGCCCCGAAAATATTTTAAATCCAAGTCATCACAAATCTTGATAAGAATCAATGTTTTTTCTGTTCAAAAATCTTCATTTCAAACAGACTTAGGGATGATCCATTCCCACTTAGCCATTTCTAAGGCTCCCCATACTTAAGACATCAAGACGTATGACAAAATAACATGTATCCCTTCCTAATAATGGAATATGACATATAATTAACCAACATTTCACCTAGTTGTGAAGGTCATTCCGTATGACAAAAGGAAAAGAGATTATGTTGAATCACTCCCCAAATAGTTAATGTCCATCAAAGACCGATGACTTTAATCTAGCTGTGAAGATCACTTTGTCTCAAACAAAGTCAAAAGAGTCCTACCTACAACAGGTCAATGTTTCACCTAGCTGCGAACGACACTTTGTCAAAACAAGGAAGGATAAGTTGATAATCGAAACAACTATTCCTATTAATCCCTAGTGGAATTGTAACTTTGAAACAGTTACGAATATCATTCTTATGACTTATCCCCAGCGGAATTATAACTTTAAAGCAGTTATGAAGGTCATTATTGTGACTTATCCTCAACCAAAAGTGATTCTTATCGCTAACTCCCAAGCAATTCTTATCGCTAACTCCCAACGATTCTTTCGCTAACTCCCAACGATTCTTATCGCTAAACAAAGCGATTCTTTTTGTTAAATACCAACGATTCTTATCGCTAACCACAATGATTCTCATCGCTAACCAGAGTTATTCTCATCGCTAACAACATCGATTTTCATTGCTAATCAAAGCGATTTTCATCGCTAACAACATCGATTCTCATCGTTAACCACAACGATTCTCATCACTATCCAAAAGCGATTCTCCTAGATAACTAGAGAAATTCTCATCACTAACTAGAGTGATTCTCATCGCTAACAAAAGAGATTCCAATCTCCAATAAAAGTGATCCTTATCACTAGCTTCAATGATTCTCATCGCTAACCATATCAATTCTAATTTGTAACCTAGTCATCATCATAAGAGACATCTTCTCCTTGTCAAAGTGATTGTCTTCCCCAGCTTCAACAATTGTTATCATTAATCCAGTAATGGAAATCCCCACAATAAATTATATTCTTATAGGCCCCTCTGATAAGTCATCATCATGTTTTATCCTCCCTATAGAGTGATTATTATCACCCTTAATTCTAGGGATCACTGTTATCATCTCTAAACAACTTGATTAAGTTATCATCATAACTTATCTTTTCCCCATATAGTGGTTATCATCACTCTAACCATGATTGATACCTGTCAATAACCTATTAGGATTATCATCATAATCTCCATCATGATACCAAATCTTCATTAGAGTGATTATTATCATAACATCCTAGAGGTTTCCATCCCTCCATGCCAATTCACATCCTTGTTGACTAGTTATGATTGCTCAAAATCTCCTTAGGAAGGCATCATCAACATTCCCTAGGAAAATCATACCCATCATCGGTAAAATTATTCCCAACATCCAGTAAGACTATTGCAATAGTCTTCTCCTTAACTAAGATCAAGAATGATCGCTTCAACAATCCAACCTACTTCCCCGATAAAACCAAGAATGATCGCACAAATGGTCTATTTCAAGATGATGATCGCGAATAGGGTCCACCCTAGCATACAACCAAACTATCACAATAGTCTATCTCCAACAACAATATATATTGTCTCTCTTTTTCGAATCCCCGAGCAAGGAAGAAATTGTGACAAATCTGACCCCGAGTCTTTTTTATGGTTCACCCTCGGCATTTGCATAACACAAGCATGATCCACTCCCAAGCAACCACTACTATCTAGGTTTTATCCTTCCATCGCACTATAAGTTAGTATATAAATTTCACAAGAACCTCAAAAACTCGAACCCACGTTTTCCAAAAACAGATGGTTGTATCCAAACTCGGTTCAAGAGGGGCATTCTATAGACATGTAATTTTAATATACCCTATTTTAAAGGGATATTTTGAATTTGTACATTCAAAATAATCCAAAATAGTAATTAAATCATAATTTTAAAGGTTAACTAATCTTTTAATTAACCCTAATTAAGAAAATTATTCGAAAAATCAAAAATAATTTGAGGATAAAATATTACATATATTTTACCCAAATTAAACCAAAAAAATGTGTTGAAAATATTTAATTAGGATTTAATCATGAATTATGTATAATTCATGACTTAAACTAATTAAATAAAATACCTCAAAAACTCCAAAAATTCCAAAAAAGTAAAATATTAACTTAATTGTTATTTTGTTAATAAAAATATTTTTTTGTGGAATTTGAAGTTAATAAATGGATTAGGGATAAAAATCGATTTAATAACCTTTTCAAATAAATCTTAAAGTACCTGATCATGTGTTGCAGATGAGCGCCCATGCCTCATCCAATAACCCAGAGTGCGCCAGACCCGTTACAACGGATCTAACGCCCAACTGACCGTACTAGATTAATAAAGAAAAAACTAACTGGACGTTAGCGTTCCGTCAGTGCCATCGCAAAATGCCAACGGAATCGCTAACGTCGTTACCATGCAGTCGGTCGTCTTCTTCAGCCAGCTCGCCAGACTCACAATTCTCTGGTCGATTCTTCCATAAGACATAGCGCCGTGCACAAGAAGCCAAATCATCCCAGATTTTGGCCACGTGCTCCTTGGATTGATATCTCCAAATTGCCCTTATCGTTGGATAAGGCTGGCACGACTAAAGACCAGCTAGCTGGAAAACTCAAACCCAATTTTGTGTTCTTCCTCCACGGGAATTCTCCTCCCCTATAAATAGCTAAAGAGATTCCATAATCTCCATCGATCATCAAGGGTTGAAAACAATCGTGTATAAAAGATTGTATTTTTAGTAACAAAGGGAATTAACGTGGGAGTTAACAAACTTTCCACGTGTTTTGCCAACAAGAAAGGGTTGAAAACAATCATGTATAAATAATTATGTTGCTATCGACATATAGACTTTCGTGACTTAGAAATGAGACTACCTATTAACAAATAGGATTTTCGTCGGGATACCTATTGGGAAATGTGATATGCTTGAGTATCTATCAAGAGATAGGGAATGAGAGATACATGTTTGGAAGACATGATTTTAGTTATCTATCGAGGGATAGGGTTTTGTTTGAGGACCTATCGAGCGATATGGTGTTAGGATCGGTGTCGACTATAGAGATGGGAGTCTGACTACAGTTAATAACTTATGAATTTCAATTCGATTTTAACTCTATTAGAAGTTAAAACCTGTTTGTATTCTTCTCAAATCTTCACAAACTTATTGGATTTGAAGCATTAGATAAATGAATGCAAGCAACAAAAAGTAAATAACACAGGGAGTTTTATGGATGTTCGGAGATAAAACTCCGACGTCACCCCTTCTTCCTCAACATGAAGGATATTCACTAGAAGACTTTATTTTAGCACATCGACTGCACAAACCCAATCAGAAAACACAGGACTTAACAACTGCCTACTTCTGAACTTCTAGTTAACTCTTTGTTTAACAGAACAATCTCTATTAAACTTACAACACTGAAATTCACATGGAAAGAACAATAGATGAATTAAAGAATAATCTTAGGGAGAGTGAGTACAACTCTTAGTGGTTCTTAATTCGTACAGAGCGTTCAACAAGTGAGAATTCAAGAACTGAGAGATACAGAGTTAGCGCAAGCGAGAATGACAGAGAGATTTAGTTCTACGTCCGTTGTCCTTGAATATATATTTATACATGAAGTACACTAACAGTAGAATCTTCTTTGTGGACACGTATCCTCTTTTTGTTCGACGACCATCAATATTACAAGATAGTACATCAGAGGATATGTATTTGACCGTGGGCGTACCGGATTGTGCTATAGAATATTCTTGAGATCGTGGTGTAGTAGATTAGTACAGTGCGGACAATTTGAATTGTGACGTACGTGGAAGTTGTTCATTTGTTGTTGAGCTGACTTGTCAGACTGTTGAAAAAGAGAACTGCAGATGAGCTGAGTAGATAATCAGATGCTCCTTCAGACGTCTGATGAAGTCGGACGACGTCCGACTACGCACTTCTTTAGACCACGTCTAAAGAAGTTAGACGACATCTACTCGCGCACTTCTTTAGAACATGTCTAAATAAGTTAGACGACCTCAACTCACATATTACATCCAGACCACGTCTGATGTAATTAGACTACGTCTACTCGCGCACTTCTTTAGACCACGTCTAAAGAAGTTAAACGACTTCTGTTCGCGCACTTCTTTAGACCATGTCTAAAGAAGTTAGACGATGTCTTCTCACGCATTACATCCAGACCATGTCTGATGTAATTAGACGACATCTTCTCGCGCACTTCTTTAGACCACGTCTAAAGAAGTTAGACGACGTTTGCTCGCACACTTCTTTAGACCACGTCTAAAGAAGTTAGACGAAGTCTGCTCGCGCACTTCTTTAGACCACGTCTAAAGAAGTTAGACAATGTCTACTCGTGCACTTCTTTAGACCACGTCTAAAGAAGTTATACGATGTCTACTCGCGCATTACATCCAGACCACGTCTGATGTAATTAGACGACGTCTACTCGCGCACTTCATTAGACCACATCTAAAGAAGTTAGACGACGTTTGATTGTGCACTTCTTTAGACCATTTAAAGAAGTTAGATGACGTCTACTCGCTCACTTCTTTAGACCACGTCTAAAGAATTTAGACGACATCTACTCGCGCACTTCTTTAGACCACGTCTAAAGAAGTTAGACGACATCTACTCGCGCATTACATCCAGAACATGTCTGATGTAATTAGACGATGTCTACTCTCGCACTTCTTTAGACCACATCTAAAGAAGTTAGAAGACGTCTACTCGTTTTCTTCAAATGATGTCCGAATATACATATTACTTTAGATCTGTACCTACACAAAGGTAAATTACCTAACTTAGTTTTATTCAAACCACATCTTCAAAACTATGTTGTACATATTCTTTTAAATTAATTAATTTTGTTTTCTTAATTAATTTTCTCTTTTCTTTATTTAATTTAATCTAAAAATTTCCCCCTTTTTGATGATGTTAAAACTTAGTTGAAATCATATTTTAAAGAAAGAAATTAAATTGAAACACAAACTTAGAAAAATCATTAGCCATTGTATTAAAGAAATAAACTACAAGAAATAAAAAAATTTCAAGTGTTCCTCCCTGAATGGTCCTAGAAGTATCTGTGCCATCCTTGATAACTTTGACCTCGACCACGACGACCATAGTCACTTCCTCGACCTCTTCCTCCATATTGAGTAGGAAGACTTTCTCGGGAAGTCCTCCTTCTGGAACAAGTGCTACGAACAACACTTATTCCCCCTTGATTTCTTTCGAATTGCGTCTTTCTTCCCCCTTTTTAATATCATCAGCGACCTTAGCAGCTTTAGTAGCCCTATCTTCCTCATCATGGAATCGCCGAGAAACCGCATCGTCATCTTCTATTCGCTCAACTTTTGCAATCCTAAGAGCTTTGGCGACTTCGAGAATTTTTTGAGTTAAGAGTTCAATCAAAGACCTCGTCTCATTATGAAGTTTAAGACTGAGGACATGGTCTTGTCGTGAATCTCATGGTTTCTATACTGAATGTGGAGGATTTTTACTTAATGAGTATTTGCCAAAAAGTTTTTATTTGTGATCTTTTGGGCAGCACCTAAGTCACCATAAACTTTAGAGGAAGTAGACTGGAGACTCTACTACATCCGAGCCAAAGCATTCATGATGAATTTACGAAAATCCATTCCTCTTGGAGAAGCCTCCTTAGAAGATGATCGAGAAGAAGATACAATGTGCGACCCAGATGGAACAATGCGTATATAGATGGAGTTACTTTGGAGTGCTCTGGTTCCCTGTCTTGAGTGAATGTTGTTGGGTCAAATTATTTTGACTAAGTGTTGAAATAATTTAACCATTGAGATTTTGATGATGAAATGACTTATGAGTTTTGATGCAGGTGTATTGAAATCATATTTCATAAGACTTGGCTCTAATGAGTAGACCGATTTTGGCATTAGATGCATAAAATTAGACGTACAGTCTAACTCAACGGAGTTAGACGTGTAGTCTAATGAATGCATATAATTAGACGTACAGTCTAACTCAACGGAGTTAGACGTGTAGTCTAATGAATGCATAGAATTAGACATACAGTCTAACTCAACGGAGTTAGACATGTAGTCTAATGAATGTATAGAATTAGACGTATAGTCTAACTCAACGGAGTTAGACGCGTAATCTAATGAATGAATACACATAATTAGACGTAAGTCTAATGTACACGGAATTAAACGTACAATCTAACTCAACAGAGTTTATACATGTAGTCTAATATATCTTTGCAATTAGATGGATTGTCTAATATGTGCGGAATTAGACGTGCAGTCTAACTCAGCGGAGTTAGACGTGCAGTCTAATAGAAAGTAAAAGTTAGACATGAGTCTAACTTCTTCAGACAAGTTTGAGGTAGAACCAGAATTATACGTGCAGTCTAACTCAGTGGAGTTAGACATGCAGTCTAATGGTTATTAGATAATTAGACCGTGTAGTCTAATTAAGTGAAAGTTAGACGTGAGTCTAACTACTTCAGATAAGTCTGAGGTAAAACCGGAATTAGACGTGCAGTCTAACTCAGTGGAGTTAGACGTGCAGTCTAATGGTTATTGGATAATTAGACGTGTAGTCTAATTAAGTGAAAGTTAGACGTGAGTCTAACTCCTTTAGACAAGTCTGAGGTAGAACCGAAATTAGACGTGCAGGCTAACTCAGCGGAGTTAGACGTGCAGTCTGATGGCTATTGTAATTAGACGTAAGTCTAATTCTATTAGACCAGACGGTCTAATAGACTCGGTTATTAGAAGGAGATGTTAGATTTCATTAGACTGATTTTCACAATCCGTCTAACTGAAATACGTCTAAATGTTGAGCTGAAGTAGTATGCTTGAAGATAGCATTCATCTACCCACGTGCTATAGCTGTACCCTACTCCTGCTCTACTTTCTAGTGAAGATTAGTACAACAACTATATGCAACCAACCAACGAATGCCACATAAGAGAATTTTCCTCACATTACTTGTTTTGCAGGTACATCCATGATGGAATATTCGGCGCACTTCTAGTAATGTACGTCCACGATCCTTGTGCTCAAACCTATTGTGTACAATGGAGGCTTTCCAATGGAAGAGTGTCACGTATCATTCTAAAAGATTCGACCGTTAGCTCCTGCTCAGTATTTAACAAATCTAAAGGACAACAGACAATCTGCCTCACATAACGAACAAGCAATCGAATTTTACAGAGAGAGAAACTATTCGATTATCTTGCTTACTGAATTCAAGCCTTTGAATATTCATATTGTGAAGTTACTTTCTGATTGTACTGTGTGTGAATCAAGAGAGAGCTAAAATCAAAACATCTTTAGCTGAGTGATATTCTTCATCTTGTAATTGAACAAAAAGTGTTCTGTTCAACAGTGAGCTAAGTGTGTGTAAACTGTATTTGATTCGGATCTTATTATAGTGAATCCTTCCGGTGGTTGAAAGAAAGGGTGACGTAGGAGAGTTTCTATGAACATCCATAAACAAACTGATGTGTTCTTTCATTTCTGTCATCTTTTCATATTTCATCTTGTGCTTCAAACCTAAGTAAACAATTCCGCCTTGAATCTGTTTCAAGTGTTTACAAGTGTTTGCGTAGAATAGAAAGCGAATTAAATCCCTAACAGGATTTCTTTCAAACCGTTTTTCATAAGCCTTCATCCATAGCCAGACCCCCGTCTCTATCGATAAAGCCGATTATATCAATTGGTATCAAAGCCCTATTTTTATTCTCAAGCCTTTCCTGAAATATGTCGACTATAACCAAAGATGCCAATGCTACAGCCATTCCAACTTTCTCTCGAGAAAACTACATTGTCTGGAAGAAAAGAGTTCGTGCTCATCTCTCTTCTCTTCATGATGACATGTGGAGCGTTGTCACAGAAGGTCCTATCAAGATTGATAAGGAGAAGGCTGACTGGACCGCTGATGAAAAGAGGCAGAACAACCTCAACAACATGGATCTTGATGTTCTGTACAGATCTCTCGATGATAGCATGTTCAACTACATTATCGAATGCAATACTGCCAAAGAGGTCTAGGACAGACTCACTCAATTGTGTGAGGGCAACAAGCAAACTAAGGAAAACAAGATCATGGTTGCCACTCAATAGTTTGACAGCTTCAAGATGCGTCCTGGTGAAACAATGGACGATTTTGACACCAGATTCAGCAAGATCGTCTCCTCTTTGTCTATCCTAGGCAAGACTTATAGCAACCGGAAGCTTGATATCAAGGTCATGTGTGCTCTTCCAAGGGAATGGGACATAAAGACAATGGCGATGAGGGAATCCAAAGATCTTAACAAGATTTCTCTCTTTGATCTCTTTGCTGTTCTCAAGGCCTATGAGTTCGAGCTGAACTGTAGGATGGAAGAAGATCAACCCGCATCCGTTATTATTGCCAAGGCGCTAGTGACTGCTGAAGAGCCACCAACCGCTCCGGATATGAAGATGGCAGCTCAGCAGCTGAGCAGCGATGTCATGTCTCTCTTTGTGAAGAAGTTTGACGACTTCATGAAGAACAACAACTCTAACTCAAACTCTTCAAATTCTAATGACAATAAAAAATCTAAAGCTAATGTTACTTGTTTTAACTGTGGTATTAAAGGTCATTATGCATCGGAATGCCGGAAGCCAAAGCATGATGGAAAAGAGCTGAAGGCTCTTATGGTAGGCGACGGAAAGAACAGAGGAAGCAGTCGTGGTTCCTACTTTTCATCCAGTGAAAGTGATGAAGAAGAGGTGGCTTGATTCATTGCAAGAGATGATGAAGAAGGAACTCAGGAGACTGAGGTATTTGACTTCTCTTCCGAAAGGTTTTCAAGGGAACAACTGGTAGCTGCACTAGATGACATGGTCATCGAGTACAGAAAGCTAGTAGAATCTCTAAATGAAACTAAATCTTCATCAGATGTAAAAAAACCAAGTCTATCTAAAGCTAAAGAGTCAAATGTTTTTGAAAAAAAGATTGAAGAGATCTCATCTGAGAATGAGATGCTCAAAGAACAGATTCAAACTCTTTCATCTGAAAACAAAAGGTTAAACTATGTTGTCTGTGCATGGACAAGATCTGGAGATGATGTCAAATATCATATCAGCATGTTGAAACCTGCTGGATCTAGATCCGGATTGGGATTTTGATAGCAATGACCCTAACCTGTTATGCAAAAAGTCCAACTCATCTGACAAACTTAAGCCAATAAGTTTTGTCAAAGGAAGTGTGACTGACATTGAATCTGATCTTATTCATGAAGAAGTTGCTTTCAAAAATGAAATAGTTTATGTTCCGTCTACTGTTAGCTGGCTTAAGAATAAGCTAGAAGCATCTAACAAGTCTTGCAATTTAAAACCTGACTCTAAGTTAAGGGGTTTTAAAAGATAATCTTCTTCAAAAGTTAAAGGATCAATGGTAGCAGGAAGTCATCTGCTAAGTCAAAATCTTATGCATTAATCATAACACAAAATGGAAAGTCCATCAGAATAACTCAAATATGGATTCCTAAGGGACTAATTGATCGATGACCCAATTGAGTATGGGTACCAAAATGTGTAAATAGTTTCTTTTGTAGGTGATGCAGGAGGATTACCGGAAGGAAGCTAGAAGAATACTCATCTGAGTACACAACCTTGAAGATCAACAATGGCATTTGTCATTCTAGTAGAATAAATGTTTTTAGTTGTTAAAAATGATTTTGGTCTTTGGATCACAAAAATTATATATTACATTTTTATGTCCATATACAAAATGAGAGGGAAAATTACTTTAGAAGTAAAGATACTCTCTAGACGAATATTCTTAATTGGTCTAATTAGACAAGTGTGTCTAAAAGAAACAGTGTGTACTTAGACGTATTTTTGCTCAAAATCTATTTATCTAAGTCTATATGTTGAGGTGTTATACCTACGCGATAAGACGGATACGTCTAATAGACGTTAGACGTTTTTACGTCATGATCAAGAGGATGCTCACGTCTAATGAAACACACGTTTAACACGTGGTGTTTATGCGGAATTAGACGTACACGTCTAATAGACATTAGACGGATTTTTATAACACGGAATAGACGTATGCGTCTAATAGACCCATCCGTCTAATATATGTTTAGTTATATGGATTTGTGGAGTAAGAAAAACGTCTAACTACGTGCCGATAGACTAATCAAGGACAACTGTCCCACGTTGAGAGTTATTTATTTTTTCCCGCTCAAAATATCAAACAGTCATCTCTTACCAACATGAAGACACATGTCTTTCAAGTTTAGAGAAAATGACTGATATACCCTCATTTTTAATGATGACTCATTGAAAAAGGACGTCTAATATTTATTGATGGGCCATACCCTTAAAAAGAGACGGTTATTCTGTATTTCTGTTCTTTGTCTATATAAGGACATTAGTGCATGAGTTTGAAAGCTTTCAATCTCTCGAAATTCTTAAGAACCCTAGTTTTCTTTGCATACCTCTCTATAAATCTTTCTGAAAATCTTGTGTCGGTTCATATTCTTTCAAAAATGGTGAAGAAGAAAATCACTTTGGGTCACTATACTTTGCAGGTGGATTTTCCATCAGTGTACACTTTCGATCAACTAGAGGTGGTGGAGATGTTCAGGACCCTAGAATATTCTAGGTTAAGGAAGTATCTCGACGGTCCGTTCATATTCTATGAGAAAGAAGTTCGCGAGTTCTTCAAATCCGCAACTATGATGGGTGAATACGCGGAGTTCTTTGAACTTCCAACGGAGGGGCACACGTTCGACTTGATTCTTTCACCAGAAGTCATGGAGGAGATGAAGAGAACATTTTCTGCCGATGATTCGATAATCCATGTTAATGGACTCAAGAAGGCCCTTAAACCTCATTTCAGTCTGCTGAACGACGTGGTGGTGAAGGCGCTACAAGGGAAATCTGGCTCTTTCCATCTCTATAGTCAAGATCGTTTTGACTATATGTGCGCTATTTCAAAGGGAATCTAGGTAAACCTCATTTTATGCTTAATGCTTAATGCTTGATGCTTGATGCTTGATGCTTGATGCTTTGATGCTTGATGCTTGATGCTTGATGCTTGATGCTTGATGCTTGATGCTTGATGCTTGATGCTTGATGCTTGATGCTTGATGCTTGATGCTTGATGCTTGATGCTTGATGCTTGATGATTGATGCTTGATGATTGATGCTTCATGCTTCATGCTTCATGCTTCATGCTTCATGCTTCATGCTTCATGCTTCATGCTTCATGCTTCATGCTTCATGCTTCATGCTTCATGCTTCATGCTTCATGCTTCATGCTTCATGCTTCATGTTTAATGCTTGATGATTTATGTTTGATGCTTGATGCTTGATGCTTGATTCTTGATGCTTGATGCTTGATGCTTGATGCTTGATGCTTGATGCTTGATGCTTGATGTTTGATGCTTGATGCTTGATGCTTGATGCTTGATGCTTGATGCTTGATGCTTGATGCTTAATGCTTGATGCTTGATGCTTGATGCTTGATGCTTGATGCTTGATGCTTGATGTTTGATGCATGATGCTTGATGCTTATGCTTGATGCTCTATGCTTAATGTTGGATGCTTAATTCTTGATGCTTGATGCTCAATGCTTGATGCTTGATGGTTGATGCTTGATGCTTGATGCTTAATGCTTCAAGCTTCATGCTTCATGCTTCATGCTTCATGCTTCATGCTTCATGCTTCATGCTTCATGCTTCATGCTTCATGCTTCATGCTTCATGCTTCATGCTTCATGCTTTATGCTTGATGCTTGATGCTTGATGCTTGATGCTTGATGATTTATGTTTGATTCTTGATTCTTGATGCTTGATTCTTGATGCTTGACGCTTGATGCTTGATGCTTGATGCTTGATGCTTGATGCTTGATGCTTGATGCTTGATGCTTGATGCTTGATGCTTGATGCTTGATGCTTGATGCTTGATGCTTGATGCTTGATGCTTGATGCTTGATGCTTGATGCTTGATGCTTGATGCTTGATGCTTGATGCTTGATGCTTGATGCTTGATGCTTGATGCTTGATGCTTGATGCTTGATGCTTGATGCTTGATGCTTGATGCTTGATGCTTGATGCTTGATGCTTGATGCTTGATGCTTGATGCTTTATGCTTGATGCTTGATGCTTTATGCTTGATGCTTGATGCTTGATGCTTGATGCTTGATGCTTGATGCTTGATGCTTGATGATTGATGCTTGATGATTGATGCTTCATGCTTCATGCTTCATGCTTCATGCTTCATGCTTCATGCTTCATGCTTCATGCTTCATGCTTCATGCTTCATGCTTCATGCTTCATGCTTCATGCTTCATGCTTCATGCTTCATGTTTAATGCTTGATGATTTATGTTTGATGCTTGATGCTTGATGCTTGATTCTTGATGCTTGATGCTTGATGCTTGATGCTTGATGCTTGATGCTTGATGCTTGATGCTTGATGCTTGATGCTTGATGTTTGATGCTTGATGCTTGATGCTTGATGCTTGATGCTTGATGCTTGATGCTTGATGCTTAATGCTTGATGCTTGATGCTTGATGCTTGATGCTTGATGCTTGATGCTTGATGCTTGATGCTTGATGCTTGATGCTTGATGTTTGATGCTTGATGCTTGATGCTTATTCTTGATGCTCTATGCTTAATGTTGGATGCTTAATGCTTGATGCATGATGCTCTATGATTGATGCTTGATGCTTGATGCTTGATGCTTGATGCTTGATGCTTGATGCTTGATGCTTGATGCTTCATGCTTCATGCTTCATGCTTCATGCTTCATGCATCATGCTTCATGCTTCATGCTTCATACTTCATGCTTCATGCTTCATGCTTCATGCTTCATGCTTTATGCTTGATGCTTGATGCTTGATGCTTGATGATTTATGTTTTATTCTTGATTCTTGATGCTTGATTCTTGATGCTTGACGCTTGATGCTTGATGCTTGATGCTTGATGCTTGATGCTTGATGCATGATGCTTGATGCTTGATGCTTCATGCTTGATGCTTGATGCTTGATGCTTGATGCTTGATGCTTGATGCTTGATGCTTGATGCTTGATGCTTGATGCTTGATGCTTGATGCTTGATGCTTGATGCTTGATGCTTGATGCTTGATGCTTGATGCTTGATGCTTGATGCTTTATGCTTGATGCTTGATGCTTTGATGCTTGATGCTTGATGCTTGATGCTTGATGCTTGATGCTTGATGCTTGATGCTTGATGCTTGATGCTTGATGATTGATGCTTGATGATTGATGCTTCATGCTTCATGCTTCATGCTTCATGCTTCATGCTTCATGCTTCATGCTTCATGCTTCATGCTTCATGCTTCATGCTTCATGCTTCATGCTTCATGCTTCATGCTTCATGCTTCATGCTTCATGCTTCATGCTTCATGCTTCATGCTTCATGCTTCATGCTTCATGCTTCATGCTTCATGCTTCATGCTTCATGCTTCATGTTTAATGCTTGATGATTTATGTTTGATGCTTGATGCTTGATGCTTGATTCTTGATGCTTGATGCTTGATGCTTGATGCTTGATGCTTGATGCTTGATGCTTGATGCTTGATGTTTGATGCTTGATGCTTGATGCTTGATGCTTGATGCTTGATGCTTGATGCTTGATGCTTAATGCTTGATGCTTGATGCTTGATGCTTGATGCTTGATGCTTGATGCTTGATGCTTGATGCTTGATGCTTGATGTTTGATGCTTGATGCTTGATGCTTATTCTTGATGCTCTATGCTTAATGTTGGATGCTTAATGCTTGATGCATGATGCTCTATGATTGATGCTTGATGCTTGATGCTTGATGCTTGATGCTTGATGCTTGATGCTTGATGCTTCAAGCTTCATGCTTCATGCTTCATGCTTCATGCTTCATGCATCATGCTTCATGCTTCATGCTTCATGCTTCATGCTTCATGCTTCATGCTTTATGCTTCATGCTTGATGTTTAATGCTTGATGATTTATGTTTTATTCTTGATTCTTGATGCTTGATTCTTGATGCTTGATTCTTGATGCTTGACGCTTGATGCTTGATGCTTGATGCTTAATGCTTGATGCTTGATGCTTGATGCTTGATGCTTGATGCTTGATGCTTGATGCTTGATGCTTGATGCTTGATGCTTGATGCTTGATGTTTGATGCTTGATGCTTGATGCTTGATGCTTGATGCTTGATACTTGATGCTTGATGCTTGATGCTTGATGCTTGATGCTTGATGCTTGACGCTTGATGCTTGATGCCTGATGCCTGATGCTTGATGCTTGATGCTTGATGCTTGATGCTTGATGCTTGATGCTTGATGCTTGATGCTTGATGCTTGATGCTTGATGTTTGACGCTTGATGCTTGATGCTTGATGCTTGATGTTTGATGCTTGATGCTTCATGCTTGACGATTGATGCTTGATGCTTGATGCTTGATGCTTGATGCTTGATGCTTGATGCTTGATGCTTAATGCTTCAAGCTTCATGCTTCATGCTTCATGCTTCATGCTTCATGCTTCATGCTTCATGCTTCATGCTTCATGCATCATGCTTCATGCATCATGCTTCATGCTTCATGCTTCATGCTTCATGCTTTATGCTTCATGCTTGATGTTTAATGCTTGATGATTTATGTTTTATTCTTGATTCTTGATGCTTGATTCTTGATGCTTGACGCTTGATGCTTGATGCTTGATGCTTGATGCTTGATGCTTGATGCTTGATGCTTGATGCTTGATGCTTGATGCTTGATGCTTGATGCTTGATGCTTGATGCTTGATGCTTGATGCTTGATGCTTGATGCTTGATGCTTGATGCTTGATGCTTGATGCTTGATGCTTTATGCTTGATGCTTGATGCTTTGATGCTTGATGCTTGATGCTTGATGCTTGATGCTTGATGCTTGATGCTTGATGCTTGATGCTTGATGCTTGATGCTTGATGCTTGATGATTGATGCTTGATGCTTGATGCTTCATGCTTCATGCTTCATGCTTCATGCTTCATGCTTCATGCTTCAAGCTTCATGCTTCATGCTTCATGCTTCATGCTTCATGCTTCATGCTTCATGCTTCATGCTTCATGCTTCATGCTTCATGCTTCATGCTTCATGCTTCATGCTTCATGCTTCATGCTTCATGCTTCATGTTTAATGCTTGATGCTTTATGTTTGATGCTTGATGCTTGATGCTTGATTCTTGATGCTTGATGCTTGATGCTTGATGCTTGATGCTTGATGCTTGATGCTTGATGCTTGATTTTGATGCTTGATGCTTGATGCTTGATGCTTGATGCTTGATGCTTGATGCTTGATGCTTGATGCTTGATGTTTGATGCATGATGCTTGATGCTTGATGCTTATGCTTGATGCTCTATGCTTAATGTTGGATGCTTAATTCTTGATGCTTGATGCTCAATGCTTGATGCTTGATGCTTGATGCTTGATGCTTGATGCTTGATGCTTAATGCTTGATGCTTCATGCTTCATGCTTCATGCTTCATGCTTCATGCTTCATGCTTCATGCTTCATGCTTCATGCATCATGCTTCATGCTTCATGCTTCATGCTTCATGCTTTATGCTTGATGCTTGATGCTTGATGCTTGATGCTTGATGATTTATGTTTGATTCTTGATTCTTGATGCTTGATTCTTGATGCTTGACGCTTGATGCTTGATGCTTGATGCTTGATGCTTGATGCTTGATGCTTGATGCTTGATGCTTGATGCTTGATGCTTGATGCTTGATGCTTGATGCTTGATGCTTGATGCTTGATGCTTGATGCTTGATGCTTGATGCTTGATGATTGATGCTTGATGCTTCATGCTTCATGCTTCATGCTTCATGCTTCATGCTTCATGCTTCATGCTTCATGCTTCATGCTTCATGCTTCATGCTTCATGCTTCATGCTTCATGCTTCATGCTTCATGCTTCATGCTTCATGCTTCATGTTTAATGCTTGATGCTTTATGTTTGATGCTTGATACTTGATGCTTGATTCTTGATGCTTGATGCTTGATGCTTGATGCTTGATGCT